>NW_024582403.1:2158166-2189807 GCF_018398535.1 Haplochromis burtoni | reverse complement strand
TCTATCTATCTATCTATCTATCTATCTATCTATCTATCTATCTATCTATCTATCTATCTATCTATCTATCTATCTATCTATCTATCTATCTAAGAACTAATAACCTTATAAGGCTTGTGATGCCCACACTGTATCTCAGTGCGTTTGATTCACCTGTGGTTATTTTGAGTTTAAATTTTATTATAATATTTTAGGCTGTTGCTGTTGTCACTGTTAGCACCAAGCAACAATACCAAACTCTACATCCTTGAAAATTTCCAAAAACTTGAAATCAACAGAAAAAAGAAAAAAAAGAAAAGAAAAGAAAAAAGATTCAGGTGCACAGGTGTTGTTTTACCGAGCAGCATAAAAGTATTTTGTTCACAGAGACTGCTCTCATGCTTTCATGCAACTGCTATTTCGAGACAAACCAGTTCTTCTATCAAATCTGTATACATGCATAATAGATAAAGCTTATTGCAAATGACGCTAACAGCATCCTGTAATATTATCCAGTTCTTCACTGTGACGTCATTGACAGGCAAAAAGTGAGCCATCAAACAAATAAAAGCATCTTTGTAACACAAAAAAGCTATATTGCAGTAGGTGGTAAGAAAATAAATGTTGCCCTACTGTGACATCTCAGCATGTTAAAGCAGAACAACTCATTATACGATGTCTTCCATTTGAGTGTTGAGACTCCCATGAGGCTGCTATGAGAACACCTTAGTGGAAAGACATTCAATATTCATGCTTATTTATTTGCGTGTTTATTGTACAGCAAGATGGCTGACCCTCGAGACTTTTTGTCCATCTCTACAGCAGCACACATTATCACGTATACTTGAATACATGAGTGCACAGCACCTAGATGCAGATAAACAAAGAGCTCAGAGGCTGAGGCGTGAAAAGCCTGGGAGAGAGCAAAAGGAGAATCGGACAGACCAGTACAAATGATGAGTGTAATAAGATTTCATAGCCGCCATCGGCAGTGATTAATCTTGCGTTTCAAACGAGTGCTGTGTGTGCACCGCTGAGAATATGTACACACAAACTCACGGGCATACCCTGAACGGGAAAGGAGGAGCCACAGAGGAAATGAAAGACAAGGAGAAGCACAGATCTGAGTGGAAAGAAAATTCCCTTAAGTCACTTCACACCCACACAATGCACACCAACATACACCCACCAACATACACACACACACACGCACACATACAACTTGTATCTCTGCACAACTCTGGAACAGCTTTCAGTTTCTTTTTTCTGCCTCATCAACTAGACCCTGTGTATGGGATTTAAGCAGCACTGTGGAGGATTATAAGCTACTAAAAACAAAAATTATAAGCTGTTAAAACAAAAAAGGGCTGCATAAAGATATGCTTATAGAGTAATAGACACTCTATCTGCTAAACAAAATGACCTTTATTGTGCATCTCCTCTGTGTCCTTAAAGATGAGTGTAAGTGTACAATCCAATAAAGCATCATGCTTTATCAGTTCAAGAAGTCCCCTGGCTCTGAAGGTTATCAAGTTACTGGCAATGATTTAGGCCTTCATTGATTACACACCCGAGCAGGCCATTTATATAAAAAGCACAGTGGACTTTCAGTCCTAATAACTTATTCTGATAGTTCTTTGATCGCTGAATTTGTAAGCTGTTCACATGCAAGTGTATTAATAAAGCACAAGAACTCAATGTATAAATGTAACAGTGACTCAAGTGAGAGGCGTGACACTGAAAGAACTTTGCAACAGCAATGATGATGGAGTATAACTTCCAAGGAGAAAAACATTGTTAAAAAACGTATTTTGGGACCAAAAAACGCCATTTTAAGCAGCTTGCATCAGATTTGACTGGAATTGCAGTTTTTCTGTCCTCCACACAAAACCATGCGTACACATCTTCCCACTCCAGCACTGTTATTTATAAAAGAAGTACATATGTATGTTTTTGAAACAGTATCAATCCTTTCATGGAAATGTGTAATATTTCCATGAAAGGGGCACTCTGTCAGTGCGCCCCAGGGCAGCTGTGGCTACAATGTAGCTTGCCATTGCCAGTGTGTGAATGTGTGTGTGAATGAGTGAATGACTGAATGTAGTGTGAAGCGCTTTGGGGTCCTTAGGGACTGAGTAAAGCGCTATACAAATGCAGGCCATTTACCATTTACCATAAGGGAAGCAGAAAAAACCTATTATGCTAAATTCCCACTCAACATTTAAATTCTTGGACTCTTCTAGAGTAGTTCTAAATAGTCCTCATTTGTCTTATAATGTGTCTTGGAGCAGCTTCTTACTTGATCATCTGTCTGAAATTAGCTGCTTTAGCTTCCTCATCCCTTTGAGCTACCTTGTTTCTGATTGGATGACCCTTACAAACAGAGTGTTTCACTTCTGTAGTCACGGCCAGAGCTATGTGCTTTGGTTGACCATATTAAGTATATCTACTCTGACCAATATCACACAGAGCCAAGAAAGAGAAAACTGTCAGAAACAGAGGGGATGGAGCAGCCTGAGAATTTGGTGCACAGGGTTTACTTGCACATGAACAGATGCTTATTGCTTAATATGAGCAGCCATTGTAACAGCATAATTGTGACAAAATGAGGTAAGCCATAATATGTTACATTTAACATACACAGAGCATGCATTTTTAATTTACACCTGTTTAGACACATACCTCTATTTCAACAATTAAAATGTACCATTAACAAATGTTAATGTGAAGAATGCAGTATGTAATAAATTCTGTGAGGTTCTTATTTATTTATTTATTGGAGGGATAAACTGTGCATATTTTAAATAGCTGCTTCTGTAGAAAATTGTTGAGCATAAGGATGAAGGATCTCTGTAGTCTCAGAAAAATTCCTTTTTTTTTCTTTTTGTTAAACTTACTGAGTTGACAACTTGCATTACTTTTCTCCTTTCAGAATTTTGTTCTATTTGTGATAGCAGACCACCTAATATAACACAGGGACTTTTCTCTGAATTTTACATTTGGTGAAAATGTGCTTCTTCTTTGCAGTTGTCTTATTAGCATTCGTCTAATAATCTGCAGTGGAAACAGCGCTTTTACATCACGAATGTTTACAACCTTCCATGGACAAGGACGGAGCGAGGCTTGTGCACACGTGACCATTTATGGTGATGGACTTGTATAAAGGAAGGCCACGCATAAGTGCAGTTTCATAAGTCTGACAAAAAAAATGCAACATTTCTGCTTTCGTGCAAAGACACAGTTTTAAGTGTATCACCACAGACTGCCACGCATGTGGCCCCAGGTGCATTATTTTGACTAAGCTGAAGGTCAGATAGTAACACTGATCATAAGGCCTTGTTCTGTGGTGTCCAGAGTGCCTGGCTGCATCAGCGGGGTCCATCAGATCATCAGACAGACTTCAGGGGTAATCATGTCACTGCATTGATCTGAATGTTTTTGTGTGCCCCAGGGCCAGCAATGACCCTGAGAAAACCAACAACACCTACTTGGAGGAGTCTCAGCCCACCCATGGTAAGAGAAAAAAGGACTAAAAAAAAGGAAGGAGAAATGTGAGGGAGAGCTAGAGAAGGAGACAGGAGAGAAAGAGGCGAGTAAGTGAGTGAGGGAGAAGTAATGGAAATGGGGAAGCTGTGAACTGGAGAGATGGGATGATGGCATGGATATTTTTATCATGTCAGCACAAATGTGTAATGTCTATTCCATTAAAATATTGTGATCTCATCCCAATTAGCTGAAATGGCTGTGCAATTCCAGGAACACATTTTGACATTGTGTTACCAGTGAATGCTATCTGTGTCAAGTGAACAAGATATATTAGAGGCAGCATGTGTTTTGTACCACACTACTTTTGCAGTGCATTTAGTTTTCCAGTATTTGGGGGGCATTTTATAGTTTTATTACACAGTGCAATAGAGGAAACGAGTAGGAAGAGAGGTACCCATGGGGACTTGAATCAGACACGTTTTCTTCAGCGCTGTAATATGCTGTGTATTCATCCTGATGTAATATTAAACACCGCTCGTTACATGAACCCAGCACACGAGTCTATGTAATTCATCCCAGGGAGGACATGAATGCTTTTGCAAAATTTGAAGGCAATCCATTAAAATAACTGCTGAGACACAAAACCACACTGACACATTTCACAGAGGTCTAAAAAACAGGAGATGAAAGTGGGAACTTCCTCTGGGGAGCATGATTCTTACAAAGTTTGGCATCGGCCCATCTTAGGTAGAGAGCAATTTTCAATGAATGAATTAAAGCTGTATCCTGTTAGTCAGATTGGAGTAAAACACACCAAAGTCAGTGGGATTCATAAATGGTATTTCCATATTTCACTTTATACTAGTACAGTTTATTCACTGACTGACAGACCAGCATTACAGCTGAGCTCACACACTTACTTCTATTCTTCTATTGTTCTGTCCTTGTGCTCTTGCTATTTATGTAATTATCATTCTCCTCTTCCTTCATTCTGGGCAGAAATCACCATCAGGGTGGATGAGTCAGACTGCCTGTCCATGGCCAGTTCTCATGACCAAGAAACAGAGCGTTTCCTCTCCACGGGCCCCACAGGCCGTCGCGTCTCCTTCAATGAGGCTGCGCTCTTCGACCACGGCAAGAAAACCCAGGAGAAAGGCCGCAGGTTAGAAAGCCAACACAAACAAAGCAGCCCACATTTGCAAATCCCTGTGTTGTTGAATCGGCATTCACCACTCACTGATGTAGGTTCACGTCAGTGCTTAATTCTTTGTGAGCTCAAAGTATCTAAACCTTTTACTGTGTCCCACATGCGTTTGTTACTTTAGAGTTCAGAATAAAATCAGTCTGCATTATGTATGCTTCGGACACAAAAAGCTCTCACCCTTTGTTATTACTTCACTGCCCTACTTTTCCCTTAAAGCTCCGACTCTAAAATACTAATTTTTCTTTAAGCCTAAATCTAGAAATCACGGTAGTTCTAATGGGTTTGAAGTCAAATATCTCCCCTTGGTCGTTTCCCTCTTATACAAAGATAAGCTTCATGATTCAACACTCATGAAGAATTCATGCAACTCATGTCAGCAATTTACAGTTTTTTAGTAACTCAGCGTTCTTCACCTCAGGTACACTCTGACGGAGGGTGACTTTCATCATCTGAAGAATGCCCGGCTCACAAACCTCCACATACCTCCTCCGGCCCTCAAGATAGTCACCATCCACGAGTGCGACTCTGCGGAGAACACCATCACGATGACAACGCGCCCTGTCGCTAAGTCAGCCCTTTCCATCTTCCAGGTGACAGCCTTGACCTGCCATTCGTACTGATGTAACAATAGTCATTAGTATTCACCAGGGCCAATTAAAACATCTTTTATTTGGGTCAGGTCAAGAAAATGCGGCAACCTAATGAGTCCAAACATAGGGTTCAGGGATCATTTCAACAGACCCAGCATTAATTTTCCATTTAGGTAAAGCTGGGATGACAGCCTAGAAGGAAATCTGTCCTTGAAATTAATTGATATTTGTTATTTTAGCACAAAAAATAAACTTTTCTAAAAGAATGTAAATGCACAGCAGTTATGCATAAGATAACAAAGTCTAGTTTTATTTGTGCTTTCCTGCAGCCAATGCTGTGTCCCTTGCCACAAACAGCGTTGACCAGCCTCAGTGTCAGTCCAAGCTGTGCCCTCCCTGGAGATGCTCTCAACTCTGTGGTGGACAGCACCAAAGAACCAAGCTCCACTTCTGTGAGTAAAATATATCAATATATATTATTTTACATCACCTTGTTAATATGTTTTTGTGCAAAGGCTGGTGTCACACAACATTTTTATTGCTGAGGAGCCACACAGTAAAGATACATGAATCCAAAGGCCTTCTAGATGCTGAGCATGCATATAAATGATTTGTAAGAGGTCGTGCGATGAAAAAAAGTAAACAAGGCATTAGTTTAGAATCTAGGTCAACATGGAGTTTGTGGAATGAATATTTAGTCATTTGTAGAGTGATACATTTTCTTAAGTCAGTCAGTCTTTACACCCATAAGCCAGTCAACAAGTGAGTCATCCACACAGACATTAGAGGGTCACGTAGCCTGAGGGAGGACCAGCAAGAATGATGGCTGATGGGTAAACAAGGAACATCACTGTCAGATAGGATTTTACACAGACTACTACTCTTGGCAGGTTTTCTTTTTGACTATGTTTTTCTCTGCTCAGATTGAAATGATGGGAGTGGGGCCTCGGGGCAGAGGCAGCAGTGTCAGTGTGGGAGAATCAGCAGTGCTGGGGAGCGGTGCCTCTCCTGCTGGTGGCGGTGCAGGCCAGAGGCCCGTGCTGCAGTTCCTTACTAAACTGCGGCGCCATGCTAGTCTAGAGGGGGCCAGTCCCTACTTCAAGATCAAGAAATGGAAGCTGGACAGCAGCCAGAGAGCATCGAGTCTGGACACCAGAGGTAATGGATGGTATCTCTGTGATATTCTTTTTGAGAAAAATCAGTACCAGTGCAGCAAGGAAGTACAAATAGTTCTTCCTGGTTCTGGACTTTTATTTTTTTGGTTTATTTGTGTGTGAAGTATTTGTGCCAGCTTTCTCTCTTGGTAAACATACAATGGTTAAGCAGCAGGCTTTAGCAACCAACTGTGAGCTGCCTTTTGACTGAGGTGGAGATGTACACACAAGCATAATAGACAGATGGCTCAGTGACGCAAAGATTGGTTGTTCCAAATCAATTTGAACCCCTGAGTAAATCCTCCACACCGATCCTCCTTATTCTATATACACACTTGTCTGCACGCGCCTCTTCTGTCATACCAAGTGACCTAAAAAAAAACATAACATCACAAAATCTTCTCCGCAGTTAATAGAAGCTTTCTGCTGAATTAAATGTTACTTCACTCCTGCTGTCATACACCTATAACTCACAGCTCTTTCTTCATGTGTGATGCGAGCCAGGCTCTCCAAAGAGGAGACAGTTCCAGCGCCAGCGGGCCGCCAGTGAGAGCATGGACCAGGATGACAACGATGCACATCATATAGACCTCATCCAATACATTGCCCGCACCCATGACGTCACCTATCGCCCTAGCCAGCCCACCACATGCCTCCTCTCGCCTCCTTCGACACCACCCCCCTCCCTCGGCAGGTATCTTTAATTCCCTTGCCATTCATCCCGTCCACTGCTTTGCTGCCTTGCACTCATTTCTTTATTTCAGCAAGAAAACCTGTGCTAACTACTTGTAGTAATTTACAACTCAAAGTCCTAATTCTCCACCACAGTGCGTTAACACAAAAGTTCCTAAACTAAATAAAACTGTAACTTATCATCTTGTCTTTTTTTAGACTAATTGTTTTTCTATGATCCTTAATTAGATGATATCAGACAATGCAGAGTTAAGTGTGAATACTCTGTAACCAAAGTCTGATCTGTCTTTTCAAACAATGCCATCAGTTTGAGCCACATGGAGAGGATTCCTTGCGGAGAATTGGGACATGGGGTTTATAACAGGCACACGAAACCATTTCATTGCTGACTTGATGATGTAATGATGTTTTCAAAAGTACGATTATAATATAAGTTTGCTATTATAGCAGTGCAGGTTTTTTTAGGGTTTTATGTTACGCAACAAAAACTGCTAATGCTCATACATATTTTCTTACATAACTATTTATTTTCTTACACTGAATATGAAACAAATCAATGTTTTTGGTGTACATTTGTTTTATTGCTGAAAATAAAATCCATTTCTGTGAACAAAGAAATGCAATGATTCTTATGCTCATTTCCTCAGGTCATGTTATGCTCCGTGCATTACGTTTATTAAAATTCCCTGACCTAAGATGAAAGCACCTTTCCAGAGTTTAAGCAGTTTCAGCTGTTCAGCTAAGATCACTTTAGAGACATGCAGCTGCAACCATTGCAAGTCATGATAATCATTCTGTGCTCTGTGAACACAACCATGTCTCAGATTAACATCCTATTTAGGTAAATGCTCACTGACACTTGTGTTGCATGTCTCTTTGTTTCTCTTCTTCCTCGTCTCTTTATTTCTTTTCATTTTATCTCATCTCTCCATCCCTGTGTGGATACTGCAGGGTAGAGGTAGAGGTGATGGTGGAGCCCAGCTGCAGCCATGGAGGACCAGGGGTGATTGGCCTGTCCCCTGATCCCCAAGAGGAAGCGCTGTCCTTGGCTAGAAGGGAAAGTGCAAACCAATCCGACCCCATTGATCCCCAGGATTCCCAGTCACTTTACAGAGACATCTGGACATTACGTGCAACTCTCGAACAGTACGCAGCCTCTGACCAGAGCAGCAACAATGACAGGAACTCAGTCTGCAGTGATGCTGACAGTGTGTGTTCACTTGGTGGACGAACAGACACAGAAAGAGGTCTCCCCAGCTACCCATCCCAGGATTTAGGGGATGAGGGAGAGTGTGGGGAGGATGACAAGGACTTCTTTGTCTATATGGATGAGAAGATGGAGGTGAAGGAGTCAAAAAAGAAGAAACAGAAAAGCACAGACTCAGAGCGAGGGAGCAATGATGGAGAAACGGGGACTCGTAAATTACTGCAGATGGACAGCGGCTACGCGTCGATAGAGGCTCCGTCTCGAGGTCCGGAAGATCTGCGACTGTTTGGGAGCAGCAGCATCACCAGCAGCCCCAAAGACAGAACAGCCCACGAGAAAAGGCATCATTTCACCAATGCAGGGCGAACTGGCACGATAGGTGAGAGTTTTGAATCTCATCTCTTCGAGGAGGAGCCTGAAGATGAGTTGTTGTTGGGTGCCAGTGGAGGAGTTTCCACCGAAACAGGTGCTGGTTCACTGGGGTGGTTTCCATATGGTCATGTGCTCTCTCCTCGAGAAGCTGCACAGCTTCCACCTCAGCATTTAACCCTGCACCGCCGAGACTACAGCATAGATGAGAAGACAGATGCGCTCTTCCATGAGTTTCTCCGCCATGACCCTCAGTTTGATCAGCAGGAGTCCCCACTAAGAAAGCACCGGTCCCGAATCCACCTACGCAAGCAGTGGCAGCGCCACAAGCAGTGGAGCGATCCTGGTGTCAGACACTTCCAGTCCTCCTTTGAGAGACAGCGGACGCCTCTACGGAGGGGTGACAGTGTAAACTATCCCCTGGACACAAGCTACCACAGTACGCTGCCCCGCATCGTCAGTGCTCCTGACGAGGAGACGAGCGATGGGACCAGCAGCACACCTGAAACTCCAAAGGTAGAGCTCACAACATCTGAGGATGGAGAAAAGGTGCAGGGCGCCCCTGTCAGAGATACTGAGGACCACACAACCTCTTCCCCTTCGCGTCTTCATCCCTCCATTTCAGAGAAAGACGGAGGACTGACTGAGCTGCCTGACCCTCAGGATGACAGCAGACAGTCTAGCCACCCCTCTGAACCCCCAGATGAGCGTTCACGTCAGCTGCTCGACTCGTCGGGATACGGTCCACAAACCATCACAGCAGAGCTAACAGACAAACTGAGTGCTAACCTGGATGAGAGGTTGTACACGGGCCTTCGCAGGACCAAGGACACGGCTACAGAGTGTGTGACCGTGACAGCCACACACGCTTCTCCGGACCACAGCCCAGTGTAGCAGGGCTCCAATCGTCCTCCTCATCAACCTCCTGTCTGCTAATACACTCATTTCTTTCTGTTTGGTTTGTCTTGCTTCAGTTTCAATTAAACACCAATTCCCAGATAACCGTAGATACAGCTGATCCACCAGAAATGTATCCACTCTCTCCCTGCAAGTGTCAGCATTACAAAGCTGTTGAGTCTTCCCATTTTACAGCTCACTAACATCAACATATCAAAAATCATACAATTTTAGAAATAACTGCTTCCTCATTAAGTGTTTCTTTGTGTGTGTATTCTCTTTATGCCTCTTTTGCTGTCTTTCTGTCTCTGCTCTCCAGTAAAAGTAAATCAAGCTGAGAGCTGCTATGGCCTCTGTACTCCTTGATCCACTGTGAAACCAGGTGCTATTAGACAAGTAGAAGGCTAGTGAAGTGGACAAAACAGTTACCTACCAGTGCTGTGAGAGTAAATACTGTAGTAAAAACATAGTTGTGAATTCAAAGATTGCTTAGAACTATATGAATCATAAATTATCTTGATGTGGCCTATTGCAGGGCAACACAGACCCTTTAAAAAAGTTAAATTAGTTTAGTAGGCTTAGTTCCTTTAAAAAGATTGACCCAAATAAGGAAGACGCTACGCTACATGGAGTTATTCAGAGTGGTTGTTTAGATCAGTGGTGTCCAGCCTGTTGGTTGACCAGATGACAGAAAAGGTCAAATTGAGGACATCCTCTATCACCAACTGTGTGATTGAAAATGCTTCTCGGCTTTGTGACACATTTCTTGTTTACTTGTAACTTTTTGTTTAATGAGCAGTAATCTATTTTTGTATGTCTAGCTTGCTTAGATGACAGCGAAAACTGACAGTGCGGCAGGTTTAAAAATGAGACGTCCTGCCTGCCAACAGGAAGAACTATCAGACTAGACAAGATCCAGCACTCTGGTGCAATGATTCTTCATCAGTCAAAGATCCATCAGCTATGACTTTTATTACTTTGGGCATCACTGCACTAAGAATGAGAACAGAGCCAGAGTTGTGTTTAAAGCCATGATAAGAGAAATTACATAAAAGCTATTAGATATGAAGCTACAACTGAATTAATCAGGCAGGCATGTTCTCTCATGCTTACAAAACAAGCTTTATTTGTCAACATATGACATTCTAATTTCTGTCCCCCCATCTCCTCTAATTTTCTTGAGAAAGTTGACAGTGCAGCAGATTCCTCCCTCGGGGGTTTTATGGCTTCCTGAAAGGTTATAAAACTATCAGAACAAAGTGTCTGTGTTTAAGTCGACTTTTTCTCTCTCTTATTTTGCTTTTTTTTGCAATAAAAAACAAGCTGTAGTTGTGTCTAAATTAAACAAAAAAAAACCATCATCAGATTAAGCTTTTTAGGCAGAGAATTCAATGCAGAATATGCATAAAAGGAAACACTGTAGATGATGGTGTTGAATATTAATCGTACAAGGAAACGGGGAGTCCTCCTCGCGTCCCCCGTCTCCCTTTACTCCCTTCTTTGAGGTTGGTGCCATGCAGGCAGTTGAAAGGACTGAAGGGAAATATCCGAGCAGACAACATTATCCTCCTCTGTTTGTTTGGGTGGATGATGATGATGATGCTCCTTTACAGTCTGCCCAAATTAGATCTTTCTCCTCTGTGTGACAGGAGTCTCCTAAGTGGACTCTGAGGCACAGGCTGAGTTTCCTATTACAAGAACAGTGACTGAGAATAAAGGAGATGAACTCAAATAAAGAATAGGGAGCCTAGTGTTTTTTTAATTGCTCTTGTCTTCCCCCCACCCAACCACCCACCCTACACACACACACACACACACACACACACACACACACACACACACACACACACACACACACTGAACAATTATGTCACAATTAAAAACCACAATCCCCTGGAGCAATTTTGTGCCATCAATTATTGTTCTTCCTATGTTGGTGCTAGTTAGTAGGAAGGGAAGAAAATATCAACAAATCCCCCTTTCAGTTAGGAGGGAAATGACACCTCCATGCTGATAATTATTCATCCCATCCTGACAGTTAATCTTAAAGAGGAAAACCGCTATGTTTTCCACAAAACGCCCCCCAAAAAGCCAAAATGTCTCAAACGTGAGTCAGTTTGAGACAACAGCAGCCACAAAAGAAAACGGCCATAAGGATTGAACTGAAATCAGTGCATCTGTACAAATATTACAGTTTGCTGTGTATACAAGCACAATATCACAATATCTAGACTGTATCAATATCCTTTATTAGGTTTAGGCAGATATTATATAACTGGGGACACTGTGGTAAATGGTGTTTGTATACTAACCAGTAGCCTGACAAATGCGTTGATGCATAGCAATGTTTTGGTCTGCATGAGTTCAAATTTTAGTGCAAATCTTCATGTTTTCTCAGACTAATGGTACCGATCCAGTCCATATTTAATGCTCAGTTGTTTAATGCAGAAGTCAAAACACTGGTGTGACTAGAGATTTTGTATTTTATGGGATTTAAGAGTCATTCTAGGATGCTGTAAACAACGAGATTTTGTGGAATTTATCTCTTTGAAAGTAGAAGTATTTCTGTATTTCTTGCTTGTTAGTAAACTGCTTATTTTCTCAAAGGAAAAAAGAAAAGATACATTTTCTCAACAACTTTGCTTTTGATGATCCGAATCTATTGAGCCTTGAGGGACCAAATAATTTTTAAAAAGTGTTATTTTAGGCTTGTTTTCCAATCTGTGAATAAATGAATGAAGCAAAATTGGTTATAGCGTGCCTCATTTCTAGGGAATGGTTGTTAATCAAGGCATGGGAAAGGATTGCAGATAAGGTTCCCTCTCATGAATCTCATTTCATGTTTTTTTCCCTGTTGCTTAGGCTCATATTGATTTCTTGCCTCTTCTTATCACTTCCTCCAAATAATTGGGGAGTAAAGCCAAATCCTCTCTGTGATCTACAAAGGGAACTTTTCAAATGGCTGCCTTCCTCTTCACACCTTATAATCTGTCCTTCTGGTATACAACGTAGACTGGAAAAGGATCAGTAAAATACAAAAAAAAATCTGTCCCACTGCTTGGTGGTTGGGTGGAAGACACAAAAGTTGATCACAACTCAACACGTAGCCCACACAGCATGTTAGAAACATACTGACGGTACAGAATAACAAAGTTGAGAGATCGCAAAAGTTGATCTGTTACTGATATGTCCATTCAAACCCTAAATGTCTACCTCATGGTGCAACAAAAGGAATGAGCAGAGTAGAGCTGCTTCCACACATGATTTCCAAACAGTGGAGAGGATCACTTCTGAATATTTTCAAGAGGTAGTTTCATTGATATGCATGATGACCGGTGGAAATATTCTGTGCAGACCATGTTGGAAGCAGGACAGATGAAAAACAATGGGGCTACTAACTGCAATATTCTCACACTGGCCTGATCGGACATTAGTTAGATTATGGACCAGGAAACTGGCAGGTTAAAGGCCATTTCGTGTCCAATGCTTCTAAATTGCACCTTTGTGTTTACAAGTGCTGCTCTATTAAGTAAGTTCAGGCCAGAAGTGCATCTGTGATTCATCCACAACAGCACAGTAGAAGAATTCTCAAAAAAATAATCTAATAACTGTTGAGATGTTTCAGTCATGCTCACCAGATGACCTTTCATGGACTGACGCCGCAAAAACAAAATAGTGCCATAATATTTTAATATTATAGTTTTGTTTTTTTCTGTTGCAATCTTAATTAAAACCACATGACAACTAACCATTGCAAGTACTGCTGGAGGAAAAGCGTGGCTCTGTATACATTTTTGAGGTTGGGGTTAACTTTAAGGAAACCTCCGGTGAACTTATAAGACTGGGAAGTGATGAAAAAAAGAGCGATCCAGATTAATGCAAAGTCTGTCTCATCCTGTACAAGCTGGTCAGAGCAGAAGTCACAAATTATCTTGTCAAAGTTTGAGATTCCGCCAACCCACCAATCAAACCGTGTATCACAGTCAAAGTAAAGCAAACTGCAGAGTGTTGCTGGCTGAGGTGGAGGAAACTGCAGGGAGAAGAGCAAACAGGCTCCCAGTTCCCTGCTTCAGTAGGCATGCATCTTAAGAGGCATGAAGAAATAACAAGTCAGGGGCTATATGAGTGCAGACAGTCATATTCTCATGATTAAAATGTTCTACAAGTACTGCAGTAGATATAATGCTATCACTTTAAATAAACACAGAAGAAAATAACCAGTCAAAGCAATAATAAACTGAGAACCAGTGTGACTGTAGTCTGTGTTTTCCTCCCTTAAGCAAGATTGTTTCATGTCATTTGTCCTCGTGGAAAAAGACAATTTTCATAATGTACTGTCCTTAGTCAAGTAACTGTCAGTGTGTTGATTTAATACACATCACTTTGTGCTTTATAGTGACAGACAGCAGGGAGAAAAGCACAGACTATAAAAAGTGACATTCATTCACTAAAAAGTGGGAGGTGAATGTGAAGCTTTGGGGAGTCTGACATTAATCTGCTCTGAAAGAGGGAGACAGCTTTGGTCTCTGACTGCCACTCCTCTGTGCTTTTTTCACTCTTTTGCATCATCCTAAAGCTTACCACCACGGTCCCCCTTATATTTGAGCCATTCACTGAGCCAGACATCTCGGGGTTTCCTTCCGTAGGTGTAGACACTTCATCTTCGATGCAGTGTGGCTAATCCAATGAAACATCCTTTGAGGTTGTTCAAATGGAGTATCCATCTCCAAATTTATGCCAAGTCACCAGCCACCAAAGGAAAAAAACAAACAATTATGCATTTGTAGTGTCTTCACGTACTAAATGGTTGTTTCACATTTTGCAGAATGAACAAAATTTATAATCAGCTAGGCAAAGTGGGACAAACTAATCGAGAAGTTCAGTGTTAGCTCTTTGACTTTGAAATGCACTACTATGTCATTTACTCTACACTCTACTTTTTACTTTGCCAATCACATAGTAGCAACTCAGTGCATTTAGGCATGTAGACATGGTCAAGACGACCTCCTGAAGCTCAAACCAAGCAGAATGGTGAAAAGAAGTGATCGGCAGTTCTCTGGGCAAAAAAGCCTTGTGATCAGAAAAGAATGGACAGACTGCTTCAAACCACTCATTACAACCAAGGTTTGCAAAAGAGCATCTCTGAAAGACCAGCACACAGAAAGCAGAAGAAGAACACACTGGGTGCCACTACATATAGGAAACTGAGACTACAATTTGCGTGACCTCATCAAAGTTGGACAATAGGAGATTGGGAAAACATTAGCTGGGCCCCTTAGTACCAACTGAGTGTTGTTTAAACACCACAGCATACCTGAGTTGACTGTGTCCTTTTATGACCACAGTGGGCTCATCGCATGATGTAAGCTACCAGCAGCATGACACATCAGAAACCTATAATCATACCAAACTGGTTTCCTGAACACAACAGTGAGTTCACGGTACTCAAATAGTCTTCACATATCACCAGATCTCAATCCAGTAGAGCACCACTGGGATGTGATGGAACAGGAAATTTGCATCATGTGCTGCCAACAAATCTGCAGCAACTGTGTGATACTATCATGTCAACATGGACCAAAATCTCTGAGAAATCTTTCCAGCACTTTCTTGAATCTGTGCGACCAAGAATTAAGGCAGCCAGTCCGGTACCTGCAGGGGGTAACTAATAAAATGGCCAGTGGGTGTACACTGAACTTAAATACCTTCAGATAGACGCAGGCGCTGCTGTGGGGAAATAACTTGTGACCTTGTGTGCAGAGGACTGTGCCTCTTGCTTCTGTGACTTATTTTTCATTCTTGCTGTGTAAACACGAAGCTGGGTTTGATATTATCATGGAAACCTGTTGATTCTTTGTCACTGGGATGTCTAGCAGACTGACAGACTACAACATGTGAAAAAAGATGCTATGAGATGTTTCAGCTGTCACAGTTTGTTTCAAACTGGTGCAGTAACTTTTCGTCCACAAACACACAACTAAACACAACCGTACCATCTAGAACCACAAATAGTGACAGCAAATAGCGTTCCTTACTTTGTGCCCTTGCTTCACACATCCACCCACTCGCTGCACAATTACCTTACACACATGAATGAACACATATTGGCCACCACAATTCCCTCAACCTCCCTGCCTGCTCTCTCACCAACATAAGAAGCCTGTCAGGGAGATGCTCAGTATTCAGGGATGGTGCTAAGAGGAAAACCCCGTCTCTCCCTCCCTCCCTCCTACCTCATCGCTCCCCTTCATCACCACCGCCACCATCACCTGCTCCTCTGTTCCCCCTCCACCCACGCTTTCACCCCGCCTTTCTCCCTCTCACCAGATTGCCTTTTAACAGAGCGGCTCCAGGCATCATTCGAATGTGCGAGCGATGCCGATGACTCATCGGGTTACTCTTTGCTCACGATTAGACGAGTCTTCTCCTTCTCACTTATTATATGTGGCTAAACAAATGTGATGCCAAAAGCTGATAAGTGTGAAATAATATTGCCTGAGCAGACCCTGGCGGTGTGTTAGACAGCCATGAAGCTGAAAAAACAGGTTTCACTACTACAGTGTTGTTTTGTGAATTACCCAGTGAAAAAAAACAAAAAAGGAACAGTGACATTATCAGTTTTATTGTAATAATTTCCTTTTTCTTGCAATTATACAAGAAAAAGGTGTTTCAATATGAATATAACCGCTCTCTGAAGAATATGAAGCACCTGCTTGAAAATACAAGCTTGGATGATTTATCTCTGAAGCTTAAGAATAAGAACATACGCTTGTGCAACAAAATGAGACATTTGAGCGAAAATATTTTTTTAAAAAAGATAAAAGAAAACAAGAAACCAATAATAGCAAGAGAGCCAGGCAGACAGGGAGAAGGATGATGGGAACGAATAAGTCGGTCAAACCAAAAAAAGTGAAGAAAGTAAAGAGGAGAGCAGGAGAAAACCCTAGAAAGCTTATTATGCACCATCTCCGTCCCACGCATTCTGCCTACGCTCCCTCTCTCCACCGCCTCCTCTTCCTCCTCTCCTTGTTCAGGATTCTGCTCCATGCATCCCTCCCTTTCCTTTCTCAGCTGCGTCATCCAGCTCTTCATTGTGTGCACACCCCCACCCTCCTCCTACCTCTCTGGGGACGGAGCAGAACTCTCCACAGCTTAGCTTTGTTATTACATGCTGGCTGAAGCGTTTGGGCTTTTTGTTACAGCCGCTATGCTTCATGATGGGTTGAAAGACAAAAACACACCCACACACATGCAGACATTATTGCACACACTGGAGAGGCATTTATTTATCAACCGGCATGTAAAATCCGTTTAATTTAACAGTAGTCATGTGTTTCGATGCTTGGTGAAAGATCCCACTCGAGCATTTGGATGCATTTTTTTATGTTTGTGTAAAATTCAATTTATTCCTGGAGGGTGGCTGAAAAAAAAAAAAACCCTGAATGTTGATATTTTCATTAAATAGTTTGAATGAGAGGGTCTCATCATCTGTCCTCTTCATGTGATGATACAAACTCTTTTTTATACTGACCTTGAACCTGCATCTGCAGATTGAGCTGTTTTTCTCTCATGATTATGAGTTTGGGCTCGGTATGTCAGCCTGTAGACTTCTGAGTAATCCTCACTATTTAAATATCACTGCTTGTATGCTGTCTTTGCCTCCTTTGTCTACATGACTGGTGCTTCCAAAACAGCTCTCACTTGTCACTTGTTGGGGCATGAATGAAGGGTCTCTCAGGGTGTCTGGCACAGGCTGTTGAAAACAAATTCTCTGGGTACCGTGGGTTGCAGAGTGGGACCCCACTGGGATGTGGGGAGGCTGGAGGCTTGGCTTTATTATGTTTCCTATTTTTAGCATAGCATGCATTTGGGTGGGTTATATATGTAAAAGCAACACCCACAATACGAATGCCAGGACCTAAAGATGTCCCATGAGAAAACTACATTATAATAGCACAATCAGTGCTATTTATTTAACCTATCACACAAGCCCCAAGGCACCGAGTATGATATGAAACCTGCCAATAAGAAATTAATTTTTCACTGCCCTCAAACAGACAAGCATACAAATGGTATTATTACTATTTTTACATTTGGCCAGTGTAAAGATATTTAACATAATGATGGGTATACCTTTACAAACTGATCTGATGAAGGTTCACTTGGTACCCAGTGTGAGCTGCTACCCAGTTTATTCCATGAATGTGCAGGTGTGAGTCTCACATGCAGAGCAAACTCTAGAGTTTCCGGTTCAAATAAGGTTGCTGTGGACATTCATTAGATGGCTTGAAAATGTTAGAATTCATCTACAGCAAAGTGAAATCCAAGGAAACCTGATGGAGTAAATGAGACTCACCACTGGCCTTTTACGCACCAGGTGAAAAGAAAAAGGAACTGACATCATTAATGACAGGCCACAACTAGATTTTCTGTTATATTTAAAGCACCAAGCAGTGATGTCATTTGGTGTTAGACCTGTAATGGGCAGGTGCCATGCTTAGGCTGGAACAGGCTTCAGCTGGATAAGTGGTTGGAGAAATGAATGGAAGGACACCTGTTATTGCTCTTAGATAGCAATAAAAATGCTAACAGTGTTCTGCTTCAAACAGGCAAAAGTTTAACCCAGCAAATGATAAGCCAGCAACCACACTCCTATCTAATTTACATGAAGCTGATTTATGCCTAAGTACAAACTGTGCTATTATAATTTGTAGTATTAGTGAATCCGTTAAAAAAAACTTTTGCCACACAAACGTAAGCAAACAAGTCAAAAAGAATGGACCAAAACCAAAAGTAATTTTCTAACACCAGGTGCAAAGTATGAAACCAGACAGCATTTGTGAATCACCTCAGCTCTCACTATAAAAAGCTCTTTTCCAAAACAGCATGTCTTCACCCAAGCTCTGCGACAATGAAGTGACAATGAGGCGTTTGATGATTAATTTCTAAAGCAGGGGTGTAGTGTTAATATTCAGAGACGCAGCTGTAAACTTGCAAAGTCCTTTTATGGGAAAACAGGAAATAACTTCCCGTAATGGATATCAAACAAAGAAAATAAAAATCTCCTTTCCAAAAATCATCTTTATTCAATCAGAGATAACAAGTGTTCTTGGACTAAAATGAGTGTTAGGTGCCCCCTTCCTCTTTCTGACACCACCCGCCTCCTTCACAGTGTGCTTCTCAGCTGTGGGTTTACTGATTAGCCAGATCCATAAATAAATAATCAAAGAGTAAGCGGCGACATTCCGCTCGCCCTCATCATCAGCCTGTGCTATCAATCATGCACATCACAACACAAATGACACAGTGGCCTTTTTAGATCATAATTTTAAGTATATTAGAATACTGGTGACAACTGAGAAATTTAGAGACATTTTTTTCCTTATCTGGTGAATTTTTAGAGTTGGAAGAACTCGAAAAGTGTGTCTCAGTGTACGTCCGTTGATGGCGGGAAGGCAGAGGGACAGTGGGATGAGGGGAAAAAAAGAAGACAGAGGAACATACAGTCGGTGTGAGTGTGACTAAACTGACTGCAGCAGAATGACTCACCCTGTTGCTATGGCAACCTAAAGACACGCTCTCCTCTAATGTGCGATTTCAACAACTGGTGGATCGACGGCTAACAGGGGCGGGGGGGAATGTACATTTATGGAAATCACTGAGGGAAAAAGGGTTGCAAAGGGCAATGCATGGGTGCAAGGAGCAGACATAAAGCCTCTACTGCAAAAAAAAGCAAGCGATATTAACAAAACCAAAGGCAAAATGCCCGGCACCTCTCTCTCTCCCTCTCTCTGTGAGTCTCTCAGCACTGCAGTATGAAACCCAGCGGCTCCTTCTCCTCCACTGTAGTGGACTGCTGTGTGTGGGTGTTAAGCTTGAATGCCCTTGGTAAGTAAAAGTCATGTAGGATAAAGTCTGGCCTCCCACCACAAAACTAAAACCCCTTTAGATTTCATTTCCAGCCAGAATTTTCTGGTGATTTGTAACCACTGTAGCACTTCCTCTAATTCACATTCAGTCACCTCTGGTGATGCAGAGACGAATTTAGCTCAGTAAAATAGCAAATATAAATATCCATAAACGTATTACTTAAAGAGAATGTAAAGAAAAACAATGGTTAAACATAATAAGTACTGAGCAGAGGATGTACTCCTGTCATTTCAGACACCAGACCTGCTCAGTTGACAGAGTGATAACAAATGACAAAGGTAGGAATGGAAATCCATTCTTATATCACGATGTTTTAAATTGCTCATCACTGACTTCATGAATATTTTACATTCCCCCCACCATAAAAGCACAAAATAAAGCACACAATTAACAACAAAACAGGAATAAGATGATGGAATCTGATTTAAACAATTTCTAAACAGCTACCGGTGCACAAATATACCAAAATGTTCAACATAAATTATAATATGGCACAGCCTCTTGAAGCAAAGACTTTCTTCTTCTCTCGACTGCTCTGTTTAGGAGTCACCACATCATCTGTCTCCCCCCAATTTATCCAGGCTTTGGAGCGACAGTAGCAATACGCTGGGTTATGGGCAGCCTCAAAAGATACTTTTATTTCTCAAAGATATAACCTTCTGGGCTATAATTGATGAAGTTTTCATGTTGCAGAGAAAGTTGAATGGAGAAATAAATAAAAGAATTTATTCCAGTGTGATGCGTGAAGCAAATCACAAAGTCCAGTTTTTGTCCTCAGATTCTTTGTTCTCTTCCTCTGCCCTCCCCTCAGCAGGAAAGAAGAAAACCATGATTACTCTTCCACCTTAACAACACACCCCTCCCCCCAAATCATTTCTGTACAATCCCTAAATTGTGTTGAAATAATGTGTGCCCTCAGTTCAGACTGAAGAAGAAGTAATCTAATTTCCTACCACCACATAAACAAGACTCCAGTCTGACATACTTAACCTGCAATTAATTGGCAATAGAAAATGAATCAGACCATGTCCCTCTTCACGTCCTACCATTCTGGAGATGGGGGCGAAAAGAATGATGGTCCTCATGTTTAATTTAATTGGTTCCTGTGTGCACACAGTCACATTTCCAGGCAGCTCATTAAGCTCTCCTATGGAAAAATAAATGTTCCAATTCAAAAACTAACACAATAAAACTAGACAAGATCATAAATAAATAGATATAATTTCCCATGTGACCCTCAAGACAGGTCTAACTTCAGCTGTATACTGTAATGCAGTGAGGCAAACATGTAATAACAGCAAATAAAAGGATTATTCTCTATGACTTCTGCCCGCCTACCACAAGAATACGCTGCCTGGATCTGTGATTGAGGACGCTTGATTATAAACGAATCTGAAGAGACTGTTGTAATGTAGCCTTTCATCACCACGTTTGACTCACCGCAATAAAGAGTCACTGCAATAAGAATGCTGAATCAGAACGCTCCTATAAAAGCATATTTGCATAAAATCAAATAAAGAATAGTGTTGAAGCTTTTTGATGGAGTATTCAGTCAGAGATGATTGATGGCTGTGTGTCTACACGTGCTTAAACGTGCGCTTGTGAGTTCGTGTTGGCTTGCTTGGAGGGCTGACACCGGCACCATGCTGTAATTAGCCAAACAAGAGACAATGACATATTGAGCACTGCTAGCACCTTCTGTTAGTCAGCCTACATATGTCTCTTCAGGCCATAGCTGCTGACACAACTACATTTAGAAAATAATTCAAATGTAACCCAGTGCATGCATCAAAGATGCTACGCATGACTGTGATCTTTTTCATTAATCTCCAAGTAGGTTTCCTAAAGAGAAGACTTTAGCAAAGACTTGGTTCCTTTCTTATTAGTTAAATCAAAATAGCTGCAATCATAAACTGAGCAGCATGCAAATGTCTGACTTCTTTTCTATAGGCAAGAATAAAAATGATTGAAGGGAAAAAACAATAAACAACATCTGCTTAATGTTAATCGATACATGATGGATTTTTTGTAAGTAAACAGTGTTCACCTCTTTTGTTTAGAAGTGGTAAACTCCTGCAATCGTCCCAGCATGAGCTTATTTACTGCAAGCCCAAGCAGCTCCTTATTTCGAATTATCCACTCCTATTTAAGCCATTCCTAACAGCGCATATAGCTATTATTAACCATTGTGGGTTGACGGTTATTTGCATACTGCTAATAATAAAACTACAGGCCTTAATCATTTCTTTTAAATGATCTTGAAGCCAGAATAGCCTGTAGACATACAGGTAATCTGAGACAAACACATCATGTCTCTTGTTTCTAGACACTGAAACAGATAATCATTACCAACTTGTCATTAGACGTGCTCCTGTGAACCTATCTCCTTCATGATGAAGTGTCTCATCACGAAGCAGTGGGGGTGTGGGGGTAGAGCCATTTTCCTACAAGAGCTCTTTCGTGTGATGAGAACAAAAGGTAGCTGCAAAAGCTAGGAAAGCATGGCGGAGAAAAGGTTAAAGGGTTTAAGTACAGAGCAACAAAAGTGAGCCAAGGAGTCGGGAAACACTGAAAAGGGACTGAGAGGCTGCGTGTGCGACAGCTGAGTGAAAGATGAATGAGACAGCTGAATACGTGTGGGGAGACACATTTGGAACAAGACTCAATTCACTGCATTTATCTGTGCAAAAAGGTCTGGCACAAACAGCAGGTCTAGACAGCTCTCTGCAAAAATCAGGTCATATTATGTAACGGTGACTGTTGATGTTGAGTTCATATATTTTCCTCAAAAAATGCTTTCAAATGTTTTTTGAGCTCTTGTGGTTTTCCTGTTTGAGTTAAGTAATGCGCAAAAGAAAAACAAAAAGCTGAAAAAGGGGAAATTTTCTTATATATAGCATAAATAAAAACCAGCTACAACTCTTGTAGCCTAGACATGAAGTGGTTTGTATCAGTGTAAGTAATAATGAATAATAACCATAATAAAGACCTATTATGCACAGTTTTGATTACAAGCTATGAGAGACAAGTTATGTAACAGTTCCTCTTTAAAATTTATTACAAATTAACATTACAGTGGTTCAGTGTTCAGCGCTGCCACCTCTCAAGAGGGTCCTAAGTTTGAATCCTATAGGGGCTTTTCTTTGTGGAAGTAGCGCGTGCTCTTCCTTTGTGTGGTCCGACTTGACCCCATCCAATCCACAGACATGCGTATTAGGTTAACTGGCAATTCTCTGATTCTATTTCTATTTCTAATTCCATTTGCTGTGGGTGTGAATGTTAGCGTTTCTACATGTTAGACCTGTCCCATGATAGCTGGGATAAGCTACCAGCAGTACTGTGGAACTATCCTCTTAAGATTCTCACCAAAGAACAGCTTATTTTCTTCCACAAAATGATCAAAAGTATGAACAAAGACTTAGAACAAATAGATATTTTATTCAGTTTTAAGAACTCTGTGATTTTCACTTTTCTTTCAGAATTTTTTTTCACAAAGCAGTTTTATAAATAACACGTCTGCAGCACCGACAGCACATCAACTCTTTGGCAGCTTGTTAGAAGATAAAAGTCAAACTTACAGGTCCATAAGGGCCATACAGACAAATACGTGCTCGTGTGTGTGTCATGCAGTCACCCCGTGACAAATAAAAGAAAGGTAGAAATGACTTTTTTTCAAACAAGGGTCGTGACTGGTGTCATCTCATCATGAAGTGTGCTCTTGCTCCTTTTTACACATTTCAGACTGTCCGCTCATGACGCACCGACATGAATGAAGCAATGAAGCTTCTGTGGTCTTAATGAGGGGCTTGGTAGAAACAATTGGGACCCATTCAGATTCATCCCCCTCACTCATATGAATATTAACTTTGTCATTCATGATCATCAAAAATACATTTGAAATTCAGAACACAGCTGGAAATGTACCAATAGATTCCCCACTTTATAAAAGAAAAGCAGACGCCTTACCACGACTTTGTGTAGACACTTAAATTATGAAACACTACATAACAGCTTGTGAATAGTTTTCTGCTGATGATGATTACATGGTGTGAAAATGTGGCATTAATTTGAGTTACATGTAACAAGGCACATAATCACTTCTACATAATGATAAATTACATAAAGGCAATTTTGAAGGACCTTCAAGTGTAAAAAGGCAGGGAATAGGGAGTGTGAATGATAGATGGTTTCACAATAGTTATATACGCTGTCACTATACGACACGTGTGCTCTGTAGGTGGCTTTCTCCTCTTATGTATCATTCAGTCAAAAAATGGCCTGCCTGTCCTTCCTCTTACCAGAAATATCGAATAAAGAAGACTACAACATGTAACACACAGCATCCTCTCGGTGCGAGCAGTGAGTAATGTTTGGCGATGGAGGGATGTAGACCTTTAGTTTTGTAACAGCTCAGAGAGCATGAGTGATGCCAGCTGAGCCACAGGGGCATAAGGTAGGTAGCTGTGAGTGACTGTGTGTGTGTGTGTGTGTGTGTGTGTGTGTGTGTGTGTGTGTGTGTGTGTGTAGAGAGAGAGCTTTTTTATAACTGTGTAAAGTAGTATGTGTGTATGCGTGGGCAAAAGCGTGGAAGGTGTAAGTGTAGTGAAGAGTGTTTGATGCGTGGGAGGAGCGTGTGTATGCTTTCATGTGATGTAGATAGTGATGTACACACCAAGCAACGTTGGCTTCTTTGTGCTGCTGTCACATGTACAGTCCATGTCTCCTTGCTTTGTTAGAGTCGCCGCTTTATTTCTTCCCTCAATTGTCAATACCTATTATTTCCAGAAATTACTTTTTCTTCCTTTTTCCTGAGACTAAGAACTCTTCTTCCCACTCCCATTTCCAGAGTTAAACAACTTACTCCACCACCTCCACCACTGCAGTTATATAAAAACATTTAAAGGGGCAATTATGTGTGACTTTCAGCAAGTTCAACAATGAATTGAAAATATTTTCAGCAAAACGATCGTTGGGCTTATGTCATACTGTACGTGGCGCTTCAAGGTTTAGTTGGCTTTTTTCTCTTTCTCTCTTGTTAAAAAAGGATTTGAGAGACAAAGGCAAATTTTCACCCTTTCCATGTCCATTTCAGGATCTATATTCTGTGATTCCACCAATTAAGAGCTTTCAGATAGCCACGTGAGTCCTAGCACGCTATTTTTAGATTATGTTTTCACAAGCATGGATGCAATTTTTTGGAGGAAAATGAGATTTAGTCATACTGTACTGTTTTTAAAAGAAACACACAAAGAAAAAGATTGCTACCGTCATCAACAGCTATGGAAGTGGGGATGAGCAAATCTTTGCCAGGTGAAGCTCTGATTTGTCACAATCCTTCCACAATTTCACAGACATATGGTGGTTTGTGGTGGGGGTCAATCTTAAACAAACTTAAAATGCTTTTCACTAGAAAAAGCATGCTCTTTTATCCTAGAAATTTACATTTGAATGAAGCAATTCTTTAATGCTTTTGCTAAATAAAGTAAGTCTTCTTATAGCTTCTGGTTAATAAGTTGCTGAGATAGATGGTGAACAAACTGACTGTAAGCAACCACTGCTGTCTTGAGCCACACCTCCACCATGACTAAAAATACCAATCCTCCATGGTCAACAAAATATGTTTGGCAACCGCAACAACATCTTCAGTGTCTCACTGAACACTGTCTCGCTATGTAGTGGATGACCCACACATTGGTCCATGCAGTAAGCTATTATCAGTTTTAGAGGCTTTGTGCTACCCTGTCTCTACATGAAGTGACTCTACAATGGGTTGTGATCATTAGAAGGATTGTTATTTCCTGCTGAATCTTCCTTTACTAGAAAATACCAATTAAAATGACATTCCCTCTGATAGATGTGTAACACTGAAGGCTTCTGTCTGTAGCCAGCAAACATTTTCCACTTTAAGAGGTGAAGGGCTTTTGCTGCCAGTCATTAATACTGCATAGACTCCAGCATGGAGCCTCTACTGATGAAGTCACCCCTAACATTCATATTTACACTGAATGGGGTAATTAATTCTAAAGACCCATCTGCCCTTTTGCTTGTTTAAATATTTATACAGCAGTCAGTAGTTTTTTTTTCACCTACAATTTATTCCCATCCACTGTTGCTTGCTCTGCCTACGTCTGCAAAGAAACAGCTCCCATATATGGCAGACAAATTGATTTAATTCTCCGGAATAATTCATTGTTGTTAATGACCAGAGAAGTAGCCAAAGGAAGTTCATCGATCAGCTCGTCAAACATTATTCTGTAACCAAAAACAAGCTGCAAATATCAAGAGCTGTAAAATTAAATCATGCTGGCAGTGACGGTAACCACTGGTAATATCATTGTACACATACTTGACTAATGGATGTGTTTGTTTTCGTGACTTATTCGTGTTCAGACTGAATGCAGGGAATCAAAGTTTCCGAGCTGTCACATGGCTCTCAGTTCTGAAAGTAAGAATCAAAATCTTCCCTCCTCTGTTTCATTTTATTTATCTGTTTCTGACAGCTCTCAGCATAAGAGCAGCAATAGATACACTTCAGTCATTTGTTGCCATGGTAACTGCTGCCAGCATGAGCATCAGCTTTTGTGCAGTCAAGAGTCTTTAAAGGGATAGCTCGCAGACACGGGCTTGGAAGTTGGAAAATTACAATGTGGAAATGAATGTTTAGATGCAGTCGGACAAAATAATATCACCCTTCATGCCAGTGTTTGTTTGTTTGGAAAACTGATAAGTCCCTACAGCACCTGAAATAGTCTTACAAAAGCATTTATATGAAAAAAATAGCTAAACTATAATGTGTAATATTCCTTACTACAGCTTAGTTAGCAGTTTATAATCATGCAAAGCTTTTGGGAGAGATTTCAACATGTACTTAAATAACATAATAGGCTGATATTTCATATCTCCAACATCTCCAACACTGATTAACATTGACCAACAACTACAACGTTAAAATCACTAATGGGCGAGACGAATAGCATTGATTATCTCATTACAATGCAATAATCTGCTGGGAAACCTTAAGTCCTGCCTTTTATGGAGATGTTGCAGAGCAAGTACACCTCCAACAATAGTGAACTGCTCCAACAGGACAGTGCATCGCAGAATAGCCAAGAGTGGCTCAAAGAACTTAATAAAGAGCTTAAAGTTTTAACCTGGTTTTAACCAGGATGCACAATTGGACTAGGAGGTGGTAGGTTTGAGGGAAGGCCTCTGTGTATCAAGATTCACCCGCAAAACAACAAGGATCCACTTCCAACATCCCACTGCCAGACATTGTTTTAGCATGAGGGACCTTCCCAATATTAGGCATGTGATTTTAATGAGATCCCTGATCAGGTTAATGAGTGTATACAGACTACAGATGCAACTTATGAGTGTTTTCACATTTGCACTGCTAGCGCCTTTGGAGCAGTGTGAAAACTGGCAAACATGCATTCAGAGGCAGAGGGACGAGATTAGCACAAATCAAAAACAAGACAGCCACAAGACCTACGCTTACTGTTTGGTTAATTTAGGCACCTGAGGAAATTGGAAAGCTTTAGGAAAATAAGTTAAAATAGACCTCCATTTTTTTGTTATTATTACCACAGTGCAATCAATCCTTCCATGAAAAGGCGATGCATATTATATGTAAATACATGGATTTACATGACAATTGCCTTCAAAAATCAGCCACTATTTTTTTCTCTGGTGAGATCAGGCTGAAAAATTATGTATTTTTTGGGGGGAAGCCAATAGTGTCATGCTTTCATGTTTGAGCCATGGGATCTTGCAGAGTCTGGCATAATTTGCAGCGTGTGATCTAACAAGTGGTTCCTGCTGTGATACCAATACACTCGATTTCAGCAGAAAACAAGCAACACAAAAAGACACCAAAAACTCCAATAAGCCCCTGTTTACAAAAGCACACACACACACAGAAATGTACCGAAGTCTGTGTCATTTTTGGAGCTTTTGACTCAGGCCTGCATGAGGCTGAGTGAAATTGCTGCTTCAGAGGCAAACAGGAGAATGATTACTTACTTATGCTCTGTCTTTTCTTGAATCACGAACCTATCTGCAGGGTCATACTGGAGCATCCTAGAGCAAAGGAAAGAGGACACTATTTTATTTCTGTACAAAACCACACTTTGAGTTCTCTTTTAAGAAGTTTCCACATAAAGATGTTTTATTCTGGGTATATTATTATGGCTACTACATACTTTGTGAGAAATGTATTTCATAATGTGCAGGTATATTGCTCACTTATGTAGGAAAAACATGCAATGTGTGAGACTGAAGCCTTCACATTAAAGACCGCCAACAGTTCTGACTCATATCTAGCACCTAGTGATGACACTGATGGAAATTAATATATTTGCAGCTAAAATTAAAAACACTGATGAGTACTGAAATACCACCTAAATATCCACAAGTTATTTATGCTATAAAATGTCTGAACACCTCCAGATGACTGGATCCTACACTCACAGAGGTATTGACTTCTGGTCCATGTTTGATCACCTGTGATTGATTAAAAAGGAGGACATTAGGGAGGTCAGAGAGCAATTTAGCTTAAATGACAGCGCTCCAGTCCTCAGGGATTTTATACTGTTGATGTGCTGTTTTCATCAGGAACCTGAAGTATCTTTTTTATCAGTACTGGAAAACAGTTAATCCCCCTTTTTTTATGTGTGCTTCCTGTTGTTCTTTCCTAATTCACTTCCTGTGTTTGGTATACATTGCAATGAGTTTTGAGACTTTACCCCTCTTCGCATTACATAATTCTTCACCAATAGTGCAGGAAGTGACTACAGTAAGTGGCAGTTAGCTGCCTACAGTAACTGAGTCATATTGAGTTGAATAGCAATTAGCTGGACTGAATGTGGCACCTTTAAATGAGCCCTGACAAACACTGTTTGTTTAAGTGAGCTCTCAGTGCAACATAAGGCAACTTGAAGTGTAAAGAAGGCAGATGGCTGCTAGCACATCAGTTGCAGTCACAATCAAGCAGGGTATGTAGATCAGCACGTTTGTGCTATAGCTGTGATCAGTACCGGGCTGGAATTTGACATGTGTAGTGCAAAAATTTACTTTGAAAGATTTTTTTCAAATAAAAACATTAAACTCTGTTCTATTATTCTTGTTGTTGTTATTTGGTTTATTATTTGATTCGTGCATACATTTTATTTATGCAAGGGTTTTTGATACACCAGGGGTTGAGTGATATAGTGTAAAAATGGATGCTTTAAACTCTGTTTCACTCCCTGTTCACACAATTACAAATCAAATTTAGGTCAAATAGAGGCCAAACAAAAGATAAAGGACCGGTTTGATTTTTTAAACATTTATGTTAAGGATATTCTTCACATACTAGAATCTTTTTCTTGCATGGACTAAAATAGTTTGCAGACACTTGCTTTTATTGATATCTAAATAAGAAGATAGAAAAAACAAATCAATCTTAATAAAGAGCAATATCTGATCAGCTGCAGCGTCATCTACCATTGTGCAAAGAGTGGAGGCCAGAATAATGTCTGGCTGTTACAGCATATGTTCTCCGATATATGTCGAAAACATATGCTGTTCTTTGCACTTTGTTATTCCAGATGGATTTGGCAATATACACTCCTGGAATAAAAATGATTCTGACACTTTATATAAACACACACACACATATGTATATATAGATATAGATATAGATATAGATATAGATATAGATATAGATATATACACATATATACACATATATACACATATATACACATATATACAAATATCATCCCCATGTAACACAGTTGAGGGGAGTTATGCCTTAGCAGAAATACTCAATGACACTATCTAAGTTCCAGTAATCCAGTAAAACAGTACTCATTTTCATCACACCATGACAATAATTTGACACAAATTATATTGGTTGTCTAATATTTTGGATATATTGCTGATAATATACTGGCTAAATTAAGTATTCAGTATCAACGGTGGAAAAGGCACTCAGCTAAAATATTCTTCCAAAAATGTCTTTACATGACAGATCAATCTGAAATGTGATGTCAGGGGCATATAAGTCTGTTTTACAAGCTTTTATAAGTCCTTTTGAATACAGAAGCATATGACATCTATGGGGAGTATAAAGATTTCGGGTTATTAAAGCCCTCGGGGTAAAAGCAGAGCCATCCGGAGCTGCACAGAGTTAGAGCTAAACAACAGCTACTCTGACACCGAGGGAGATCCTTAGTCACGACTGCATCAGTCTCCGGTTCTTGCAGAGTGAGAGGGCAAAGAGAGGACTCAAGTGAGTGGAAAAGGTGACACGGGGGCAGGAGGGAGGCCAGGGGGGAGGGAAGGAGAAAGGTGAAGAGGGAGCGAGTGCAGTTTATATGAGCGGCGCGTGCACCAACATTAACTCGCCCCATTAATGAAACGCTGGAGGGACTTCTCATGGGCAGCACTGAACACAGGAAGGAAGCAGAGAAGGAGAGGGCTAGAGCGGGGTGGACGAGGAGGAGGAGGAAAGTTGTGCATGCAGACGGACACAAGGTTTGATTCTATCCAGCCTTGTCACTGTTCCTGGCCTCATTGCCGGTTCAATCAGTAACACACATTAGGAGTAAATTGAGTGGATAGATGATGCAGCTGCTTTCAGCCAGTCTGGGGCGAACAGAGCAATTACCACTGCTGGGCTGTGTTTAGCTGTGTGACGTCCACACCAACACTGTATGACTGAAGACAGGGCAGCGGGTGGAAGGAAGAGTATTGGGTGCGTTTCTTTCTACACATCTGATTCGATATGTGTAATGGCAAGAAACAACATGAGTGCTTTCATTTATCCACACAGGAAAGTGTTCTTCTCAGTGACTCAGGAGTGCATGCCCTTTCATATGTAACACGATACAGTTGATAAGTTGGGATGCAGCTCACGCACTGACTGTAATAATGTCACTGAAGATCAAATCGTGGAATTTCTGGGGGGGGGGGGCACAATTCAGAGACAAAGGCTTCTGAACCTTAGCCATAGTCCCCATGTAGAGAGTTATTTTACATGTCCCAACCATTAATTAATGACATGGATGTCAGCTGTCTTCCTCCAGGACAGAAACTGAAACTGTATGGTTGGGAAAGTCAGCATGTGGGACTTGACAAGAAAACCAATGAATTTAATGTAAGACTGCTTTAATTTCCCAAAACTGCTGCCTTACGGCCATTTTAATAGCCCGAGATGAGTGGTGAACGTTACAGGCAGAGACAGAGGCTGAAAATTTAAGACACATGTGAGAAGCGCCATCTTGTGGTACTTTTTATCAATTACCCCTGTAAATTACTGGCTAAAGGAAGAAAAATAGAAAAGACAGCAACAGCTTCATTTAATCATATACATATAATATAATAATACATATATTATAATAAATTTGGTCCTAGAGTTGATCACAACTTGCATTTCAGCAGATAAGAGGAAAAGCTGTCTGCTTTCTTTACAATTTTCCTCATTTATCCCCACCTCAACTCCTTTACCTGAAGTCCTGTCCTGATTTTCTCATTGCTGATTGGTTCCTGAGTTTCTTTGTTCCTTAACTGAATCCACCACAGGCATTATATAAATAAGGAGTGCATCCCTTCCTGTTCCTTTTCACTCCTAGGTGGGGCAGCAACTGAGGTGTGTTTATATCCTTGGTTTCTTTAGTTAATTAAACCTGTTTTTGAAGAAAACAGGTCTCCCTTTGTTTTCTCTTTCAGTCTAGCAGTCCATGTGTGACTCATGTTTCAAATGCAATTTGTAATATATATTTTTGGGCATGTTGTCCGACACTGTCCTATCAAACATCGGCTAAGGCTGGAAAGCTGGGAGAAAAGCATAAAGAAGACTTGTAGAAAATGGCCTCAGGGTGGATTTGGAAGCAAGCTTCCATATTGGCCTTATGGAATAAGGGTTGTTCTCTTTGCAACCCAGTGAGCTAAAGTGGTATCAGTGGAATGCATTTTTAATTACTTTGTTATTAGTTATGAGCAGAACTGAGTATATGCATCAGAAAAGCCAAAATGGGATGTTTCTCATCTGGGGATGGAGGGACAGAGGGACAGAGGAGGCTTACTCTGTGGTCGTATATATATATGTGTGTGTGTGTGTGTGTGTGTGTGTGTGTGTGTGTGTGTGTG
>NW_024582403.1:2139403-2158146 GCF_018398535.1 Haplochromis burtoni | reverse complement strand
TGTGTGTGTGTGTGTGTGTGTGTGTGTGTGTGTATACACACACACATATACATATAGAACATCTATGTACACAAAGCACTTTAAACAGATGGGCTACAGCAGTATAAGACTAGACTGGGTGCCACTAAGAACAAGGAAACTGAAGCTAACCCTTACCAAATTAGATACAATACAGTAGAAGATTGGGGTTGCCTTATCTGAGTCTGGATATCTGTTGACATTCAGATAGTAGCATCAGAATTTGGTACAAACACAATCAATCCCAGTGTGGTGGTGTGGGTAGAATTGGCACATCTTGAGGCCCATTCTACCAACTGAGCATTCTTTAAACTCCACAGCCTGAGTATTGTTGGTGACAATGTACATATTTATGACATTAGTGCATCCATCTTCCTATTTACTGATTCTGCTTCCAGCAGGATAACGCACCATATCACAAAGCTCAAGTCATTGAACATTGTACTCAAACTGCCTCCAGTCACCAGATCTAAATCCTATAGAGCAGCTTTCAGATGTGGTGCATTGAGAGATTTCCCAAGAAATGCCTAGAAATCTACATCTGTGTGATACTGTCTTGTCAATATGGATCAAAAACTCTGATGAATGTTTCCATTACCTTGTTGAATCTATGCCACATAGAATTAAGGCAACTCTGAAAGCAAAAGGGGTTCCAGTGAATGCATATCCCTAGTTATAAGCTAAATGTGTGTGAGCAAAGATAAAACCCTGCTATATTATATACACCAAACCACTCCGCTAGATGGCAGTGGTGTGTTTTTAAAAAAATAAATTTTTTTGGTGATCTACAGAATGACACTGAACCCCACACCTGCCTTGTCGGGGATGTGCTGACAAGGCAGGTGTTGACTGTTCCACGATGGAAACAGTCTACGCTGGATTTTTTTCATGGTACTCCAAAGAGCCCTGCCACTTGAAAAAGACTAGAATCCCACAAAAATGGGACACATTAAATTCTCTAATAAAAATCATACAGCGGATGCTCCAAAATTCCCACCATCCTGTATTCATTGTATCACTCAGCAGTGATGATCCAAACCATATGAGGGGCTCAGTGGATCTGCAGAAACCCAGCAAGGAGGCAGGCCACCCACAGCCATTACTTGCTGCGCTCTTTTCGTCTTTCCTCCCCTCCTAGGTCACGCAGCATTCCTTCGTTGCCCTGGGGATCTCCGTTGAAGAAGCCAACATCATTCACGAAGACTCAGATACTGCAGCATATGCTACCTCCATTTCCCCCTCAACCATCAAAAGGGAACATTAAAAATAAAGCTGTGACAGACAGATGGGCAGACTCGCATAACTTTGTCATTACCTCTCAGTGTCAGGGGGTGAATGAGTGCAGGAAAGGAGGAAAAGCAGAGCAGATGTCCTGATCTGACACAGTATTAATATAGATTAGGCTCTACTCGCTCCTAGTGTGCCATTTCTAAAGACTGGGTGGTGTAACATGAACATTGTTGTCCCTGCGCTTGACAGATATTGTATATATGTCCACATTTAAAAAAAAAAAATTTTATTGAATGTTTTCAGTCTCGCTGCTTGTGGCTGTCTGTGTTTGATCGTAGATTAGCAATGAAAGGACAGACATGTATGTCATAGTTTTGTTTATTGAACTTGATATATTGCCCAAGGGCAGACCACCTTCACTCCCACTCTTTCCTTCGTCTCTCAGTATTATTCTAACCGCAGCTGTACAGCGAAACATAAGCATTCATTGATAAACCCAGACAGTCAACAAAATAAGGAATGACAGTGCTGGCGAGGCAAATTGCTTCATGTATTCGGATTTGCTAGATACATATAATTATAGGCACTGGATAATAATTTGCAGCTTTGTTGTGGGGAACTTTTGCCTTCTGCTGGATTTACACTACAGAAAGAACAGTTTAGGGTCACTTCAAAAGAACAATGAGATAAGAAATAAGTGTGTCATTTCAATGGGCCATGTCCCAAAACCACACAGAGCAGCCGATAGAAAGAAAAAGGAGAATAAGTATCTCCAAGCTGTGCCCCATTAAAGGCTAAATGAAATTATACAAAGTAAAACATATTGGACCCCAACGGGCAACAAAAAGGTCACATCCAAAGGTTCATCTTTTAATTAATAGTATATAAGGAAACACTGCTGTCTTTAGAAAAACTTAAAGGTTTATAAGGAAAAGGCTATTAAAAAACAAGCCCTTTTCATGATTTTTATTATTTAGTGTGGTGTAAAAAGGTTTTGTGAGGTCATATAAGTGCCCTCCGTCTAGTGCTGCAGGGCATGGATCATTTCCCGACTCTGGAAATTGAGTCAGAGTCAAACTGTGTCCTGCCCTGGCTTATTACTGGCTGAGAGGATCGCCCATCCCAGCAGCATAAATATTTATACAGAGGGGGAACGACATCACTTATTCACAACACATTCATTCACTTAAGGCAGAGCCACTTGCAAAGTTAACTCAGAGTGATCAGCTCTATTTGCCAAAGGACCATCACCTTTTCTTCTAGGTGTTTGCTGAGACAACCTTTTGAGAAGAAGTTTTTAAACTAACTCAGAATACACAATGAACGTTTTGATTTCAGTTTTGGGGGTGATTCTCACTTTTTGTCAGATTGGGAGGAATCCTGTTAGTGGTGAGTAGATGTTTTCCATTTTTTCCATATGTTGAACAAAATGTCCTATGCTTTAAAAATCATAGCAGAAATGTTGGTAAAATGATCACTGTGAAAGAAGGATTTTGACAAAACCCCAATCCATTTTTCTCCTGTTTTGCATGTACATTTTTGTAAATTCGAAATAAGCTATTTACTACTAATATGTGTTAAAAAACCCTGACATATGTAATATATAGTGTTCTAGATGGTATAATATTTTTAAAAAGACAAAGATTTGTGACAAGACTTATGAAGTGTGACAATCATTCATAATAACACGATACACTTCCTACGTGTTTCTGTAACAAAGATAAATATTCCTATAATAATTAACATCTGTTATGGCACCATCTCCAGCTGGGATGTGCTGGCTGCAGCAGAGTCAAGATCAAAGGTGCGACATGGTGCTGATGAGAGGGGTGACCAGGGAGGAGTGCTGTGCCGGGGGACGCCTGGACACAGCGTGGTCCAACACCAGCCTGCCCATGAATGAAGTCAGCCTGCTGGGCTTCCTGGGTATTGTCTCCTGTAAACCATGCAAAGGTAAACAAAGCATTAAGAAAGTAATGAGTTGCATCTGCCAAGTATAAGAAGCAAGTTGCATGTACTGCTCTTAGTCACTGCCATTAACTGTAAAAAGATGCTGCCTAATTCTTAACAGTCATATTCTTTCTAATATTTACTGCGCTTGGTCTGCTACTGTAGTTAGTTTAAGGTGAGTACATGGAATAACAGCTGATACCCTAGATATAATTTGCGCACTTAAAAACAAAGCTTAAATATCATTGGGTTTCGATTAATACACTGGGGATTCCATTGCATAATGTAACAATTGTGTCTCTTGGAGAGAGAAGGTCCATTTGAGTCATTTGTGAGATATTTACACAATGAGTTCCCAGTGCAGCTTTCTAACAAATTGCAGACGAGGATCAAGGAGAGGCATTATACAAAACTCCAGCTGTCCTGAGAAGCTTCCTGCCATGGAATTTCTGCAAGGTTCATTCAGGTTCGCTTGCAGATAAATTCTGTTTTCATAAGCAGAACTTGCATGTGAACAATGTTTTTTTCTTTTCTTTCCATGTTTAATAAGTTCCACTAAAAAGACAAGACTAGCTACTGGCATTTTTGGATACACTCAGCCCCATGTTTGCCTTGGTGTGTCACATGGCTCATCATGGAGAAGTTGAGATGTGAATTCTGTTTAGATAAATTTTAAATAAGCAGAAAGAACACAGTTAAAGCTTTGTTAAAATGCCTCTTGCATAAAAATAAGCCGCTGTAACTCATGGGAAATTAATGAGGCTGGTGGAAACCAAAGCTAGTTAAAAAGGAGTCCTGTTTTCTTTCACAAACAGGAAAATGTTTTCCTGCATTCTGAAATTTGCCCAGACACCTGGGAATCATAATGTCCTGCGCTATTTTGATAGTTTGGATTTCTGTAGGAGGAAAACATCAATATTTTCAACCATGTTGTGTCATGCCAAATAAATAACAAGCAACAGCTAGCAACTCTGGACATTAGTGGCAGATGCAGAGGACATGAAGAGAAGGTGTACAGACAGCAAGACAGAAAGGGAGAGATTGAAATCAACCATAGAAACAGACCAGGGGAGTCGAGCAATGAAAACACAGCTTTGAAATAAAACAGGATATTAAAGTACTGTTGGAAACAGGAAATAAGTTCCCGATTGTTTACAGAATCCTCGGGACTCGGAGCTCATCAGGAATCATCTCCACAGACTCAGAAACCCGGGAAGAGACCTGTATGCACTGTCTCATGTTGATTTTGCGCTAGGATTACAGATCGTCCTGTGCTTTGACATTATGAGGTGTCGGAATAGCCTGTAGCTTCCTCGTTTTTCAGCCCGTAAACTTTCCTGACAGCTTTTTGAACTCCTTCCTCACAGCCTCCGCACAGTCTGTGTGCAGCCATACACAGATCTGTTATGAAAACACGCCAGCCTCACATTCCATCGGGCGAGACACCTCTGTGTGTAACGGTCAATAAAGAGATGTGATTATTATAAATATTGTGCAAGGTGGGAATTGTGTTGTGATCTGGGAAAAAACCCAGGTTTCCAGCTTGTTTTGTATGAAAACGCAGGTGAATCACTTGATGTCTGCAGTCTTGTTAATACGGTAACATTACACTGTGCTTTTGTAGAGACATGTGAGGGAGTCAGATGTGGTCCCGGGAAAGTTTGCAAGATGAAGACAGGAAGGCCTCAGTGTGTTTGCTCTCCAGACTGCTCTCACATTACCCGGAGGCATCCTGTGTGTGGCAGCGATGGGAAGACATATAAGGATGAGTGTTCTCTGCTTATGGCGCGCTGTATGGGACACCCAGACCTTGAGGTCATGTACCACGGAGAGTGCAGAAGTAAGTTCATCCTTCCCTGGAAGCTAAGCTGTTTTGTTCTTAAGCATTCCAATTCTGTTGCCCTAATGCCTTTTATTTTTCTTTATTTCCCCAGAGTCGTGCTCCAGTGTTGTGTGTCCAGGAACTCACACCTGTGTGACCGACCAGACCAACAGTGCTCACTGCGTCATGTGCCGCACTGCACCTTGCCCAATACCCATGCCGTCTGAGCACCGTATCTGTGGTAATGACAACGTCACTTACCCAAGCGCCTGCCACCTCCGCCGGGCTACCTGCTTCCTCGGCCGCTCCATAGGAGTCCGCCACTATGGGCACTGCAACAGTAAGATTGCTCAAACACCTGCCAGCTTCTACTTTTTACCTGTCTTTACATCGCTGTGACATTGTTTGCTACAATAAAGTCATTTATGGCTCTTTTTTTGTTTGTTGCAGGTCCATCTCGGAAATTTCACATCTTGGATGGCAGTGAGGAAAACGCAGTCTAGATAGTCGATTCCTGACGCAGCCCCTTTTTGCAGGATATGACCCGATCAAAAAACATTTTTGCTCCACTAGCTTCCCATAAGGAACTTTTTTTTTGACAATCACTCCCCCCTCCCCCCTTTCTACATATTAATGGTAGATGTGATATGAGACACCTCTGTTGGAAGAGAGGTGTTTAATAACACACACATGCCTCTAAAAAGCAATTTTTTGTTAACTATGTTTCAGTTTGGAAAGTGGAGGCAGATGAATGCGTTTGTCATGAGACAGATATATCTCATGAGCTCTTTGGGAGATGTGTGCATATTGTAAATAGAATACCAGTACTATTTATTGGAGAAGGTATTAAAACTCTATTTATGTTTTTTAGCCTGGTAAAAAAAAAAAAAAAAATGAAAGTAAAAGAAAAAACAAAAATAGTATACTCTATGAAAGCTCTTTGTGGCGGGGCGTGGCCTGCGATGCTGTGCAGGGAAGGTGGACACACCTACATGGCATGGCAGGCCACGCCCTGCTACACTCATGCAAAAAAAAAAAAAGTATTTATTGTTTGTTTTTTAATGTACATATATATATATATATGAAGTCACTGGGTTTGGCATTTTACAAATATTTTACAGTTTTAAAGACTCCATTCCCCACAAACAAACATTTTCCCTCAAGTTAATGGAAAGCAAAGCTAATTTTTTCGAAAGCTGATGCTATTTTGTCGTCTGTTGATGTGGGTTCAATTCACCACAAACAACAACGTGGCAACTACAAGTTCAGCTGCATATACTTCATTTAGGGTGGTGAGGACGGGGTTCAGTCTAAACAAATCTGTATAGTCTCTATTCCCCCCTACACATGTTTACTCTGAATCCCAGGCCAAACTCTTGGCCACCCGCTGATCACCAAAATTAACAGTTTTGTTGTGTTTCTGGGAGTCTCACAAGGCTGTTGGTACAACCCAGAGCCCTCTACAATACCTCCTCTGTTGAATGCTTTTTTTTGTTTTGTAAAATATTTTTTGTACGTCATGCAAGTTAGTTCTGATGCTGTTTTGCTGCTTTGATTTGTTTTGAATTTTTTTTTTTTTTTTTGTTTAAATAACTTACAGGACAGACACATGTAATTAGCAGCGCCTGACTTAAAGGAAAATTAAATTTGTCTGGGAATGAAGTACAATTTGGACCAATTGAAAATACCTGATTATATTGCCATCAGAGTCAATCTGCAGAGTCAAGTAGTCAAGTGATCCAATTCAACATATTAAACTCAAAGCAGATGCCTGGATACTCTAAACAGCCTTAATAGTGTACTTTGAAACATGTTAACTTTCCTTCTGTAAATAACAATCTCAAGTGTACCACCTACCCGTGTACCTACTGTGAACTTTGAATGACAAATGCATTAACATATTTTTGTACTGCCGTTGTAAAACAACTTAAAGTTTCATGTGTCACAGTGCGTCTTCTTTCTTTAAAAATCAAAATGTTCTTTTCCCAGCTGCCTTGTTATACCTTGTTATTGCCTCAATTGTAATTTAATAACAATACTTTACGCATGTGAAACAGCATCTGACATGTATTTGATGATATATAAATTTTTCTTAACTGTGTCACCGTCTTAATCACTTCAGCCAAATGAGATCATACTTGCACCCTTAAACAGAACTCATCAGCTGGGGTTTAGGGTGGTGGATCAGGCTCCAGCAGCCAGACAGAGGCTGTCAGTTTATGTGTGCTGTGGTTAGACCTCGTCTTCTGTGCGTGCAGTGGGTGAGTTGCCTTTCTGACATCCCTCGCAAGGCCACATGCGAGAGGAAAGAGAATGAAATCCAGCCTGTCCAGCTTTCCTCCCGTCTCCTCAGGGATATCCCCCGTCCTAGAAAAGGCGGGACGGGTCAGGGGGATGAAGGGTAAAGGAGCTAAGGATTGAATGTTTCGAAGCGCTGAGGCCTTGATACTGACTCACTTTCCTGTATAAAGTACCTCCCTTGTTTTTCTGTTTCTAGCCTTCCTCTTCTGAATCCTGCACTCCGCCATGCAGCAGCATCTGGTTCAACTTTAGGCAGATGTTTATATTCCTGTCCAAGTACCCTTTTATTACACTGGGAATGGAATTAGATGTTTTGTTAGTCCAAACAGGGCAAATAATAATGCCACAGCAAAGCTGTTGTTGTGCCCACTCGTGAAATGTGTTGCTTTTTCAGAAATGTACATTTTAACATCGTTAGTATACTGTGTATAAAAAAGACCCAAACTAATTCAAATAATTTGACTCTGGCATTCTTGCATACACATATTGGTCAGCGTTTGTCATCGAGCAAACAGCCATGATCTCAATATGGTTTACTAGAGTTTTATAGACAAAAGAAGTAGCTAGTGTAGCTACTAAGCCAGTTTAGTTTTCCATTATTAATGTGGAATTCACGTTGCCGTAGCCAAAGTAAAGTAAAGTCTATCCCCAGCTCTGTATGGTGTCAAAAAATGAGAAAATATCCTTAATACTGTCATCCCAGGTGAAAAATTCTGCCTTCTACTTGCGAAGAAAGTTGGAGTGGAGCTGAAACAGCTTACATTTTCTATATGTTAATATATTATAACTTTTAACCAACTAGTAACATATTTGTGTAATAAATATTTTTTTAAAATTCCCACACCTTTGCCATCTATATTATTTACCCCACCAAACTAGTCTCTTTTTTTAAAGTTTAAAATATGGCACCCCCACAAGAATTTGTAATGAATGTCTACCGCAATAAAGAATTTGCCACACTTTTGAGGCACATATGTTGACATACCTGTGGTCTCCCCGTAAAATACACAAGTGGAAAACACAGCGAGAGAGGAGTTTTGGTTCACGTGTGCTGACTAACTACGCTCATTTAGGTACATTTTGTTTAAAACAAATTTTAAAAAAATGTTGTTGTCATTATGACTGTGTAACATCTTCACCAGGAACAGCCTGGACATCATTACCACGTAGGCCTCCAGCTGATGTCGGATATGATGGGCCTGTGTCATAGCAGTGGTGGTAATAACATAACCACAGAGTAAACCTATGAGCCATTTCAGAGCAATTCTAATTACATCTACCGCTGACCTCAGGAATGCTGTGCCCACTTTGCTCCATATTTCATTCCTTTTACTACATGTTATGGTTTGTGGTGTATCCAAAGAGGTGTTAGCCTTGCTTCCCCTGGAACACGGTTTTGTGTGTGTGTGTGTGTGTGTGTGGGTGGGTGTATGTTAGTGTGTGTGGGTGTGAGTATGGATTCATCTCTGCTGTTGAAGCTCACCTGTTATGACCAAGGGAAAAGTCATACACGTTACATCAGAGCCCCTTGGTGAGTTGTTTATATCCCTCCAAACACATGCGGCTATAATGTGACGCCCACACTGAAATTTGAAGGATGCGTCATTATCCTGTTCTGATATGTCGAGCTTCTTTCTCAACGACGTCCACATGGTATCATTTCCTCCAACTTGCCATACTACTTCCAGTAACAGCCAACATTTAGATCTGAAACAATGTTGTGATGAAACCCAGTGCTGTGGAGTGTTTTGGAGACCACCCACTCTCTGGATCGCGCCACTGGATTGTAAACATCTCCATCCCACAGCTGAAACTAATAGATATCAGATCCATCACTCCATCAGAAAATATCTGCCTCACACATTATTTCCCAGAGTTGTTCTGTTACATGACGAGTCTTTCAAATTTCCACATGTGCGCAATATTTTACGTCTGACAATAGTTTATTATGCTGACACAATAGCCAGTGCATCAGCCTTTTAGTTTATACTTTTAAATTACAGATGATGTTTTATACATTTCTTGGGAAAGCTTTTTGCTTTTTATTGCTTATCTGGAGTAACATGTTCTTTAGAAGCAAAATAATCTATCTGTCAGGGAACATATCACTGCTGATTATAACTCACTAAAGAGCCTTTATAATAAACAGCAATTATTAATAATTAGGCAATGTTTAGAAGTTTTGTTTCATGCCGTAGAAGTGTTATTTCAAAGCTGATTTTCAGAGATTATTTGTGGATGTCAGGTAAAGACAATGATGTCCAGAAAAATCCCCCAAAAGTTCTGAGAAACGTCTGCGAACACCAAAGCCACTTTCTTTGAGTCATTTGAGGCAACAGTAATGTAAAACTGCAGGCAAGTGTAGTGCAAAACAACAGTGTTATCCAAGTACTGATCATCAACAACAAATCAGCAGAGTTAGGAAGTTGTGTAAATGCTAATTGTCCCAAATTATTCCTGGTGAATTGTTTCACTTCCTCATCATGACCTCTGGCTTCTCTGTGGGCTCTGCGTGTGGTCCGGCCCATATGTACTAGGAATCACAGGGAGAAACCGGACAAGCAAAATATACAGTAAGACTCTCTGCAAAATATAATTCCAGACATAATTATGAAATATTGATCCCTGATGAGTTCACTATTATATTCAAAAAACTATTGAGGGAATGTCTAGTCGTGGTTTTTAAAGTCTCTGGGAGCATTTATGTTGGGAAAATAGGCGCTTGTTGTTTCTCTGCCTTGACATTTGACAAGGTAAGTAAATTAGCTCTGGTTTGGGTTTGTGCTGAAATATCACACTGCACAAGTGAAAAGTCAGTCAAGTGTGATAATGGGGCTCTATTACATTCCTAACCTTGACTCAAATGAAGTCCAATTGTGCTGTTTGAGGCTTGGAGAGCTACCAGACCACGGCCAGTTTCACATCAGCTTTTCAGGTGGCTCACTTACAGAAACAAGAGTGAAATACCTTTTTTTATTAGCTTTGGCCAGCTACCTGCTTGTTTATCATGGAAAGTTGGATAGTTATGATGGAAAATTGCTTGAGCATTTATGTGCTGTCGTGTGTTACAGCATACCATGTAAATTCAGTAAAGATGAGAATGGAAAAGTTGCCTTTTCATTTCATTTCTCCTGCTCATTAGGAACTTCTGCAATAGCCACCAGGACACACCTAATTAAATCACCTGTTCAGAGAACCTTTGTTAGCTGAAGAAAAATGTACCAACGACAAGCTCAGGAGATTCATATGGCATCTATTCCCCAGAATGCTAAGCTTAACATCTTATAAACAAACAGATGGTTTAAATGAACTGACACCGTGTTTAGCGGACACTCTAGTGGTGTATAGCATACGCTTTTGCTGGTACGAGACACACAAACATTGTTGATGCTCTATGAGTATTATGGCACTCTGTAGTTTCATTCATGCAGACAGACATACAATACCTTTACACATCTATACAAAACATGTAAAAGCCATGGACTTTTCTACATAACAGAACAATATAGTGACCTTGATGTCACCCACTGGTTTGTGGACTCTGCATTTAAAGTTTGGGGTGTAGCATTGTGGCTGACACCAGCGGCTACATTTGAGCGAGAAGTGAGGGTGCTATGTTTTCTATGCAATGGACTGGTTAGCAACATTTACTATGGGTGAAAATGCACCTACTCAGATATTTTCCGATTAATACTAAGTAACACACAAATGAAATGCTTACATTTCCATCCTTCCCTTTTCTTCCAATTATTTAATTCAGGTCACGGTTGGGTTACAGCCTATCCCAGCTGTCATAGGGTGAGACGTAGGTTACGCCCTGCACGGCTCGCCAATCTGCTGCAGGGTTACTTGAATTTCACTCACCAGATTTCTTGGATGAAGAATCTGTGCAATCAGGCAGCACACTGGTATTTGCCAGCTAACTGCATTAAATAAGCTCTAGAAGCCATTAGCACCAATAACACTGTCAAGATATCCAGGTTAGCGGCTTCCAATAGCTGGGGTGACTATCAGACATAGGTTTTTTTGTTTGGTTTCTTTGTACCAAGTATTTTAAAAAAAGTTTTAAAAAGGTATAGTGATATTCTTTATTGTGGTGTGGGGGGATTAACTTGCTTTATGTCTCAATGTCTCAACTCTGGATTTCCCACTTTACCCAACTCAAAACATTTAGTCATTAAACTAGAACATCTAGATGATGTATTTGTACTGTCTCTTTGACAAACTTGCTAAACTCCAGCAGCTTGAGTGATTCACACATGGCTTATGTTGTCTTTGTAGCACATTCAGTGGTTCTGAGACTGTATTCAGCAACCTATTACTTACATGGTTTCTTTATTGTAAACTTTAACTGTAGCTTATTTCCTCACGGTATCAATACCCACTTAGATTTGAATATACTCTTCATTCCTCATGGAGAATGAGTGACTCAGTGACTCTTCCTTTCCAATCATACGAGCAAACCCAAAATTTCTATGTTGAAGTTTATGCAGAAAATGATTACAGTTTTTTTTTTCCTGTGGTAACACTGATGTTTGACCAGGCAAGTGTATGACAGTTCATCCAGTGGTTCTTAAACAGAAAAATAGAAATAAAAATGTAATGGTGGTTCTTGAGGAAAAAATCAGGAGGATCCAAAGTTAGATGGCACTGAAGCAAATACAAAAAGACACTGATTGGGTCAAGGGCATAAAAAACACACTCTTAATGATCAGGACTGATTACCACGACTTAATGCAACAACTGCTTAATGAAACCAGACAAAATCAAAGTTTGCCAAAACATCTGCAGTTACCACAAACACTCCACTACAACAAGTCATTTGAAACTAAGTAGCTAATTGTACACATGTGTTCCTCTAGCAACATCTATATTTTGTTAGCTGCTCAGTGATGTAATCCTAAACACTTATGTACTAACGCTGTACCATGGAGGTTTATCCTGAAACATGCAGAGTGGAAAAACATCGCTGGGATGCCTGCTGTGATTCACATATGATTATAAGCTGTGCATATCTTCATGTTCTTAGACGTACAAGTTTTATTTTGTTAAAGAGAGCTTTGACCATCACTAATGTTTTGGCTGTATGTGTGTGTGTGTGTGTGTGTGTGTGTGTGTGTGTGTGTGTGTGTGTGTGTGTGTGTGTGTGTGTGTAATGCACAAGTTTTGTGACACATGGCATCAGACAGAGTATGTCTGGAGGAAGAGAGAGTCTTCGATGGGTGGGACTGAAAACAAGTGACGCATGACTAAGAGGCCCAGGAAGTTCCAGCAGGCGGCTGTTATTGCTGAGTGTCTGCATGTGTGTGTATTTATGTGTGTATGTTAGTGTGATTCTGGGGCCCCGGGGAACAGTGTGGGGCAATCCTGGCGGGAATGTCTGGAAAAACTTGATGGAGTGACAAAAGCAGCAGTGTCCCTTGCACCATATCTGTCTGCTCCCTTGGCTGCGACACTTTGCTGTCTTTTTGAGTTCAATATAAATTAAGCTATTAAAAGTAGGTCATGAAAATACCAAATATTGTATTTAGGAGTTACTTCATGTGAATGTAAGCGTGCAGATTAATAAAAAAAAAGTCTTATTAATTAATTCATTAAAAGCTGCTTTATCGCAGCTCCATGAAGAAACAGACTAAATTATTTTCAACTATTGCAAAGTTTTAGGGTAAATATCCAGTGTTTAAAAGCAACTTTAAACTTCTATACCTAAAACTATGATGTAGAAGGTCTCTTGGTAGTTGTTTTCTGCTGCCCACATGACCTCATTCTGACCCACGGTCACTCAGTCCCCAGATTGCATTGCTACAATGAGCATTCAACTGCAATGGCAGTGACGCACTGGGTTCAGGGAGACAATAGCTTACCTCAGTCTGGCAGACATAGCAAACCTCGGTGCTATCAGACTCTCTCTAATCTCAGCCCATGGGACAGTCGTGTCTTTCCTGCTCCCACATGGCCAGATCAGACACAACATCAACCTAGAGAGCACATTAGGAACTAACTTGGTTACATTGTTAGCTTTGCTGTGTGGCAACATCCAGCATTTTTTTCCAGTGATTCACTGTGCCATACCATACTTTAAGCTATTGATTGGTTTACTGAATTTTTTTTGCATAACACATTTACAGATATACATGGTTATTTGTTGTTTGTGCAAAATAGCAAACACTAAACACAAAAAAATACCCGAGGCTGGGTGCATATAGGCCTGTTGTTACCAAGAGCATGAAAGCAAATGTTTTCATGTAAAAATCAGGCCAGAAGGGTTTAGAAACCTGATTGGCCAATGGCTGGTCAGATGGGAACTCCTACTTGCTGTCAACATGTGATGTGACTCCAGACTTATGTGATATGTTTATAGCCATGAGTCTGCTGTTAAGGTAATCTCATTAAGGACACCTGTGTATAATAAAAATATTGCTTACATTTTAGCTGACAACCTCAAAAATAAAAACAGACCTGAAAACAAAGTGTAATCAATCATTTTGCTCTCCAGCCCTTATGCAACTATGTGATGTCTGAGACCTTTCACTGCTATCTCAGGGCCACCAGATTGATGAAGAATTTAAAACAACACAACATTTTTTCCTGTGTGAGTGACTACTTATTTTACTGTCTTCTGTCTCAGGTTTGACACTTGATGATATTCCAATAACTGCTGTCAAACACTGACACATGAAAAATACAAAATCCACATTTGATGAAATAGTTTTGTTCAAAAACAGATGCTACAAAACCTTTAAATACTTGGAGCATGCCTGTTGGCTCATAAGGTGGTTGACAGTAATCCAATGGAAAAGTAGCATGTGTCAAAATAAATCTAGTGTGCTGCCAAATTGCAAAAACACATCTCTGGTTGTCATGTGAAGACGGTGAGCAGGGGGGCAATGAACCTGCAGGGATAACACGAGTTCAGTGGAGACACTGTGTGGTGATACAGATTCACTGGGGGTAATTATATTGACCAGTCTCCAGTTCCTTAAGGCTTTTAAGCTAACATATTAGTATGAATCCTCATTTACAACAGGCAAAAACTAAACTGCATATTTATTATTTATCATGGGACAGAAATGAGAAACTTGTCAAGAGTGAGTAGTATCTTTAGTCACTGGCTACACTGTGAAATACCCTCAAGTCACCACTTGATACACAAAAGCACCACCATGTGGTGGCATTTTGTAAACCACATGTGTGATTTTTTAAAGCACACATTCTAATTGTAATACATATATATATATTTAATAACCAATAAGTGTCAGATCTATTCAACCCAACTGCCATAATGATATTTCAGGAGCTCATTCCTAGCATTCTTCATGAAACTATACAATAACTCTTTTTTTGTGTGACAGGCATAAGATTTCACACTCATATTTCTGTATCATACCTTCTTGTAGCTGTTTGTCATATTTATTGTGTACATACTATTTATTAATTCAAATTCTTTTTACTCTCTAACTTGTGTTTTTGTTTATTTTTTGTAATCATTTTTGTATATACAATTTTTTTAATACTTTATCCCACTGCTGTAATGCAATAATTTGCCTTGTGGTTGTGGAATCTATCTATCTATCTATCTATCTATCTATCTATCTATCTATCTATCTATCTATCTATCTATCTATCTATCTATCTATCCATCCATCCTTCCATCCTGTCAGTAAGGGAAACTGAATGTTGAGGTTTACCAAGGGCAACATTTATGGCACCATCCACAGTCACTATTAACTTAATTCTATCTATGTTATTTATTTATTTATTTTTTTGTATTTTTTATGGCAAAGTTTTTATATGACAGTGTCAGCAGTTCACTGTGATCTACAATGTTTACGTCTAATATTTTTTGGAATATCGAAGTCCAGTAACATGAATTGTCCCTGTTAAATAAATAACACTTAACAAATCCATGTAATCTATTACAAAATATTAAACTGACTATAACATTTCATTGCATTCTATGTCGACAATAGCTTTATTAAAGCCTCACATTGTAATATTAAGTGTTTATGTTCACTCACAAGGTCAGCGTCATTTCTAGCAAGTTCGCGTGGTGTCCTGATTGTCCTTTTCGGGGCTCCGTAGTTTTTCCTCTTTACCTGTTTAGTAGCTAATGATGGCTGAAGCTCCTCCATGGCCCAGCCGGTTTTTCTGTCATAGATGCTCAGCAGAGATCAGTCCTCGGCTTCCCGTAAGTGTAGTGGATAAAAATTGTAGAGAATAAAATTTGGACAAACGGAAAACGCGATGGCATCGGCGGTACTTTCTTATGTATTGTTTTAGTAAGAGGACAACAATTAGCATGCTAACGGTATTAGCAGATTCCTACGATGTAGCGTTTATCTCGCCAACCCTGCCCAGTTAGTTAGCTACTCCTCTAAATAGAGGATCGGCTGTTATACAACGTCAAACTGCGTAAGCCTCACTGACAGATGGATTTCTAATTTGTAATATTTTTTAAAAAAAAATGCTGGTCCTTATTTGATGGGATTTCGATGGGTATTAGCCTGACCGCTAGCTACACTTACTAGCAGTAACTAACGGTAGAATTGGAATCTTTATAATTATAGACTTCGGGACTTTCATAATTATATCGGAAAATTCTTTTCAAACTGAACAGTTTTGTTTTTTTTAATCGCTTGTGTGCATGTTTCTGTCAGTCCGGCTGAAAGGATCTGTCACAGGATGCTAAACATGCCGTTTAGAGTGTCAAATATCAGCTAACGGTTTGTGTAGGGTGGTGAAAATGACTTGAAATGTGCTGTTGTGTATGTCTCTAACATGTGAACAACTAGCGACTTTTTATTCTTGGCTTTTTTGAAGAACATAATTCAAGTGTAACTGGTTGCAGTTGTTATTCATTCCACTAGTGTTGGTTGATAATATCGAAAATTGTTCATATTTGTTTTGATATTACTGATATTATATAAATGTACATATTACGATGGATTATATGTAAGCTATATAAATGTATGTGATAAAATTTCATTTTGACCAGTCAGACTTCCACTTCTGTTTTTGATGTCTTCTCAGTTAACTGAGATAAAAACGGGGCACAAGGGACAGAAAATATCTTGAACAGAATTGGGTAATGCAAATTAAACTATACTGAAAATGTGTAGGGAATGACTTTATTCATAATTTTTCCTATTAGAAATAGATTTGTAAATGCGATTTTTTTGTAACAGATGTTATGAACTTCGTTTATCGTTTTTGTAAACCGTGACAAATGCATGTCAAAAACTTAAAGGGAACTCCGGCGATTAAGACATGTTTGCGCTAAAATATGTACTGTGCTTTCAATAAAACATGTGTGATATTAAAATACACCAAATGTTTTCCTTTTAAGCACATTTTATATAAAACCGATTTACCAGTAGGTCGCCATTGTTATTTACTTCTCAATGCACTCTGGGTAGTGATGTCATACGGTTGCACCGCATCCAGTTAGCAGCACACTGGAAATGGCTTCTGTTCAACCTTTCCAGTTTGAACCAGAGCAAATCGAGAGAGAGAATGAAAATAGTCAACCAGCACTTAGTTTAGATGAAGATGAAAACAATCCGCCACACGAGGACGAGAGAGTGAGGGAAAACTACTGGTGCCTATGCGGCTATTGCTTGCCAATGGCAACAGCGACTGAGAGCGTTTGTTGTAAAGCACCAAAACTTTTTGAAGCCGTATGTCTTAATCCACACGTTCTTTGGGCGGCCCTTGTTAGCCTCCATGACCGGTATCCGGTCTTTAAGTGATAACATTATGACAACACAACATTATGAATCGTGTTTCTGGGCCCAAAGTAGTCTGCATTTAATAAGACTGTTGTGTTTTTAACACGTTTCAATGCTTTGTATCTTATTCGATTTAATCTCAACAATCCCCTAAAAACAGTCAGTGATCACTGTCGGCTTCTCACGGTTTGTATTACCGCTAATCACTTTAAAGCTCGGTTTTTAAACCCTTACGATGTAACTAGCCCAGCCGATGCAGCAGCATTATATTAATGACTAACCTTATATTGTTGATGGATTATCTCGGTGGTTCTACCAAATTGTAACCAGGTCACTAATAGGCAAGTTAGTTAATACGATTGCTACACTTTAAAAAACAAAACGGGTTAACTGAACGAAAGCACCTACACTACCGACAACCAATACACGTCATCGTCCCAGAATGCATTGTGTGCGAAAAAACATGGCTGCTCCCACGGCTCCAAAATAGTTTTAAATAACAAAGATTTAATGAATAACAAAAAAAATGTCTATCTATCTATCTATCTCTCTATCTCTCTATCTCTCTCTCTCTCTCTCTCTCTCTCTCTCAAAGACACATCTTCTATTTTTTTAAGCTGACCTGAAACAGCTCACCTAGGAGGCTGCGATGCTCATCTACTGTAGCTAGCTTGTTTTTGATATGGAGGAGTAGTGGCTCTGACCCCTACTTTAATGACTGAGCTCCTCATCCTGTCTCAAAGGCTGACCCAAGCCACCCTTCGAAAGAAGCTAATTTCCACCTCTTGTACGCATGATCTTATTCTTTCAGGCTCTATACCCACGTGTAACCATACACAAGTTAATATATTTATTTATTTATTTATTTTTCCTTTCAGAAACAACAGCAGCACATAGACTGCACTAACACGTCCCACCACATTAGAATAAAATACATTTAAACAACTGTTTTATTTACAGTCCATCACACTTTAAACGAAAGCAATCGGTGAAAATACTTGCAATTGATTTTCTTTTTTTTTAACCAAAACCCTGAAAGTAAGCTTTTCCAGTCTAGGGTATATGTTAAGCATAAGTTGCTTAACATATACCCTGATGTAGCCTGTGGAGTCACTTGCAAATATGTAAGATTTAAATGACAAGCAGTTATGTGATCATTTTTTGATTAAAGGTTAAAGTTGCCTTTTGTCTGTTTTCAGTCTTTTTTTTCTGGATAGCTTGAATGAAAAATAAATTGTATTAATCAATGCTGGCTGCAGATGCATTAACTCTTACAGTTAAAATAGTATGTAGCATTTGCAGATAAATCAATTTATCTCTTTGTAAATTGTGAGTGAGGAAGCAAAGAAAGTATTTTGTAGGGAATAATGTTACATGAATGGCAATAATTATTACACTTCGCAAAGAATGTACGTCTTGTTATTAGAGTTATTAGCTTATGTGTTTGCTCATACTACTGTCTTGTTTTACAGGAGTATACATGTCCAAGATGTGAGTCAGGGTTTATTGAAGAACTGCTTGAAGAAAGAAGGTGTGTAAAAAGTGTATATTGAAAACAGTTTAACCCTGTGTAAAACAAATTTAGTAGTTTTTGTTGATATATGTCTGTATATTTCCTATTTCTCGAAAGGAACAAAGAAATAAATCACATCATTTCCTAAAGGGATTTTTAAAGTATTCTGATTTTATTTATA
>NW_024582403.1:2096692-2139383 GCF_018398535.1 Haplochromis burtoni | reverse complement strand
TATATATATATAATCAGTAGGATGAGCATTCCATAATTAGTTGTAGATGATGAAATTTAGGAAACCTCCAGTAGCAGAAATAGAAAGCAAACTAATTCACTTGCTTAAATATAAATGTTTCCGTATATGCTTTGCATATACTATGAAATGGAAGATTGTGTTATTTTCTTCCATTAAAGGGTGGCCTAAAAAATCTAATAACTAATCTGATGTAATCAACATATGGCCATGAGTTTTTGTCCTTTTTTAGGTGTCTTTAATGATGTTATCCTCTGAGTTGTACATGGTAACAGTTTGCAAAAAGTAAATAATCTAGAAAACAAAGTGAAATGGCAGCAAAACATTACAAATATATAAAAGGATAAAAACGTTGACACATGGTCATTTCCTTTGATGTCACTGGGTCTAAACATAACACTCTCAATGATGTTCCCCTGTTTAGTGCTGACAATGGCTCCATGTCTACCATCTCCAGCGGGCCCCAGAATCAACAACCATTTGAGGTTTCTAACCCATTCTTTATTCAGACTCTGTCTTTATCATCTAACCTCCCCCTGTTTTGTACCGCTCTGCCTCTGTTATGCACACTGTTGTGTAACAGAGTCAGCATTTCTTAAAACTGCTTCCAGTGACGTTTGTGCTAATATGTTATCATGCATGATGAACTTTGTCTTGGAGTTTGCACTTTAGCTTTTGAAGCTGCAGTTTTGAGCTTTACAGTGTATTTTATTGAATAATTTGTCTAGTTTTACTTTTCCCGGTTAAAAATAGGCATCAGTAATCTAAAGATTTTTTTAAAAGTGATAGTTACTCAGGCTTTAATGATCAGTAAACAGGGAAATGCTGCAAGTCAGCATTCTGTGACTGTACCATTGGTGAACCTTGACCTAATTATCAACCAAACCATTAACTTTCAAAGTGTTTTTGTATTGAATGTAAAAGTTTGGTGTTTGTACTCCAAAAGCTTCACTTGTTTGTACCAAGTCAGTGTGTTTGCTTTCATTTATTTGTGTCCCAGAATGCGGACCAGCACCTGTTTACATTCCCTTCAGGCTATGGCCAGTTTGCCCTGGGTGTCTTTGATGATAGCTTTGACTTTGGGGCTGGACTCACAACAGAGGATAACAGGGATGCTGAAAACCGTCGGGAAAGGGAAGCTGCATCTCGGCAACGATATGGTGCCAGGCAACCAAGAAGTCGCCATGGTTCAAGACGACAAGCAGGGAGACACGAGGGAGTTCCCACTTTAGAGGGGTAAAGAGTGCAGATTGTGAAGTGAAGCGGTGTTTTGTTTTGTTTCGTTTTGTTTTGTTTGTGCTTGCTGGGCAATTTATTAATATTCCTGCCTCCTACTCTGTCATATCTTTTTATGTTCTTTTTCATAGAATCATTCAGCAGCTAGTAAATGGAATAATTGCACCTACGGCAATGCCAAACATTGGTGTTGGACCCTGGTGAGTTTGTGAAATAGATGTGTTAAAATAGAGTGGGAGTTCACACCAAAATGTGCTTACTTTGTTCTAATGTCCCATTCTTTTTAAAGGGGTGTTCTTCACTCAAATCCTATGGACTATGCCTGGGGTGCTAATGGATTAGATGCTATTATAACACAGGTATTCTTTTAGAAACTTTGTTTTTTAAGTGATTGTATTAACATTGTAGATACTGATGCGAATGAAATGTGTCTTTCAATTTATCCTCCTTTCTAATATTCTCCTTTCTTTAATGTTTAGTTATTAAATCAGTTTGAGAATACAGGACCACCACCTGCTGATAGAGATAAAATAAAAAGTCTTCCTACAGTACAAATTACAGATGAGCATGTTGGTAAGTTAAAAAAGTTACAACAGCTTTGCAGGCTATTGCAAGTATGTCATCAGATTTCAGTTGTTTGACTTATTCTTTTTAATCAAGTATGACTATTTATTTGTAGATTTAAGTAAATAACTTTAGGGTATTCTAAGTCACTATTTTACTTTAAAAATACTAATAATGGGAATATACTTGCTCCTAACTTAACAAATGTTTCCACTGGATATTAAAGAATATGGAGCTTTTCCTGAAAAATAAGTCCTAATGCTATTTGCCTGTCAGTAAAAGTTTCATCCAGAACTAACTGTTGACCTATTTGCACCATATTTAACTATATTTTTTTGACATTTCAGCTTCAGGACTGGAATGTCCAGTGTGTAAAGAAGATTACAGTGTTGGTGAAAATGTGAGGCAGCTCCCATGCAATCACATGTTTCACAATGATTGCATAGTCCCTTGGTTGGAACAGGTACTAGACATCATCTATTCAGTATTCTTTACCCTTACAGTAAATATTCAGTTGTTGCTGACTGAAACATTGGGCTAAATGGGACTCTAAAAAGGTTTTATATTTTTCTCCAGCATGACACTTGTCCAGTGTGCAGGAAAAGCTTGAGTGGACAGAACACAGCAACAAACCCTCCAGAACTATCAGGGATGAATTTTACCTCCTCCTCTTCCTCTTCCTCCTCCTCCTCCTCCTCATCCTCCTCAACACCCCAGTCCTCAAGTTCAACCAGCAATGAGAACTCCACAGATAATTCGTAGGAAGAACATGTGTCACCCCATGAGCTGTTTTTAGCTCTCAGGCTGCTGTACTTCAGACCAGTGACCTCCATCCTCTCCCTGCCGAAGGGCCGAAACCTGAGTGCATCTCCCCAGGAGCACTCACGCTGATTCACGGATAAGTGATACATGAGGCCCATGTATTTCTGCCCATCCTGTTGCTCCCACCTTCATCAGGATTCTGAACAAAGGAAGGGCAGAGGCCTGGAGTGCACCTTCAGTCAGGGAGGATGCATAGAAGCATGGATACTTAAAGAGGCTTGATCTGCCTGAATCACCTCATACAAGAAGAGAAAAAAAGAATCCAAAGGTAGAAAACTAGAACAAGACAGTTGCTGTTCTTTTTTATTTCTCATTTTTCAATCTCTTGATTTGTTTGTTTTATGATGACCCACTTTTTTCAGTAAAGCAAGAGAATAATAAAGCTATCCCTTTTTAAGGAGCATTCATATCTCGCATATTAAATGACCCAAAATGCACTATAGTGCACTGCTTAAGCATGCACTTTGAACTTACATTGAAACAATATTATATCTGACCCCTTTAGCTCTTTAAAAAAAAACTGACAATAGTTTCTATAATTATTTTATTGTCAACCTGTACTTGCTATTTTAAGATTACCTGAATCACACAGGTACCATTGTTTGCACTTGAAATGATCTGTTAAATTGCAGTAAATTTTTTATCAATTGCCACATACTTTATGATTTATATTTGCAACCATAAAAGATGTTTCCACATATGATACACGTGATACATTTTGAAACATTTCTGTGCATTTTAATTTAAACATAAATATTTTCAAAAGTTGCCAGTTGAATTCCTCTTGATTTGCAGTATGATCATGTACAGACAAAACTGTCTAACAGATGAAAATAAAGATGTTTGGGTGCTAGCACTCATTTCCTGTAAGTCATTCTTAGGGTGTGGTTACAATACTCTAAAGGCTTTCCAATAAGTCTTACAACAACAGTGTTTTACGTGTATTCATTTTTTTATACTCTGACTGTGGTGCTGTGGTTTAAAAACTAAATGGTAGTGCAGTAATCATAAAAACTGGGTCATTTTAAAAGAGGAGAGGTTAAAACATACCCTCTTGATACCCTTTTGTTCAAGTACCAAATAAAAAAAAACTAATGATATGGTGACCTTTTAAGTTGTTCTGGTTCCCAGTCTAAATTATTTGTTCCTGTCATGACGCCTTCAAAGCTGTCCAGAACAGCCAAGCATCAACCAAGGAACAATGACCCCATTAGTGAGCACTGCTGGACCTGTTTTCAATGCATAATACGATTTTGTGATAATTTTGTACTTTCAAAGTAAGGCCTGGTCCAAAGGCATGCAGCTAGTAAACAGATTCTATATTAAATCCTTCACTGGTGTACTTGCCTGTCTAATGTTATCAAGAAGCCAATAAATTCTGTTTCCTTTAATTGTTTAGCCATATGGGTGTATTTCCTCTACATTGTACTGCACATCAGGGGTTTTATGTTCAAAGAGGGCATTGTTATGGACAGAACACTGATCTTACTGGAAGACAGATGAATACATATAGCTCAGAGTTTGCTCTCACAAGGGGAAATTACAGATTCATAATCTTTCTTTAAAAAAAAACAAACAAACGATACAAAACATTGTTGACCTTGTTGTTTTGCCTTCTAGCTGTGAAGCTGGAATATATCAGGCTTATTAAATATTTGGTTGCTGTAGATTCAGTGGTTCTGGTGCCGGTTAAAAGTCTAGACTTATGATTTAAAAAAAAATACATAATGTGAATATGTATTGGCTTTATTTTTCTAGAGCTGCAGGTTTTGCAAATCTTTTAATAACAGAAACCTGAATAAAATGAAAATATTTAAATATTTCATGTTGGAGTATTTTTTATATTTCCAGAAGAATTATCTTATTTAACCCCCGCGACCCTGAAAAGGATAAGCAGAAGCGAATGGATGGATGGATTATCTTATTTAAATATTATTTAATATTCATTCCAAAACTCCATTTGTTTTTACTCTAGCCATTTACCTGTGAAGAACAGCCTATGTTTAGGTTGGATGTGTTTTCCCAAACAAAACTAGTTGAAATTTTTTATTCTTCTTCTAATGTCTTTTCCTCTGTGTTTTTTTATTTCCTGCTTTTGCTTTAAATTGCCTCATAGGCACCGCAGTTCTATTCATACTTCTTTTCTATTTTCTGCTATTGATTCCTTTCCTTACATTTAATTTATGTAAACATCTCCTTAAAAACACTGACATACTTTGAACGTCTAATCTAGATGAGTTTCCGTTTCAGACTGCGATTCAAAATGGTGGCGTGATTAGCTTTGAGCTAAACTTCAAATGTATTAAGATATTGTGATGCTAAAACAAAAATAGAATTTTATTAAATGGAATATAAAAATGAAACAAGGTTTTACTTTGGGTTGCATGAATTATACAAAAAAGTAGCCACGCCTCTAAAAACGTCACGGTGTACGTGCTGATCAGGGCGTGTGCGTGAGGTGAAAACTCGAGGACAACCGCATCGGCTCAGCTCCGGGCATTCAGTCCGTACAATCAGCGGAGAGAACATTCGGCTAAACGCGGTTAACGTTGAGGTTATTCGACGACCTAGTAAATATTTATTATCAACAATGAAGTTATTGTGGGCTGTCACTGCCCTTCTGTTGAGCTGTTGGCGAGCCGATGCCTCCACAGGTAAGAATTCTGTGTCAGCCATGTTGTTCGAAGATGTAGACTTTACATTGACTGCGAATATTATCGTTATTAATTTATTTGTTTAGATTTCAGTGTCCCTGCTTTGTAAAAGTAATGTTTGTCGCATTTGCTATTTTATTTTTCATTCTCGATGTTGAATACCGTTCTATATAAAAACCTAAAAGCTGTCCTTAAACGGTTAGAAACATGATGTCGAAAACATAGGCGTAGCATTGTTGCTAGCTAGCCGATTTTCTTCTTTGCGATACATAAAAACCCTTCCAACCGCTTCGTGACATATGGTATATATCGCTAGTATTACAAATCTCCTTCGCCTCGTTCTTTCTTGTTCATTTAGAACGCTCCTTGTTTTGAACAATTTCTGGGTGATGTTATTTTAAGATTTTCCAAGCGTTAGCTAATAGTAAATGTGAGGTCACGTGGGCCATATGTTAATTTACAACAAATGGTGGATCATTAAGCTTGTTTCAAGTTGCTTCTAATCTTTTACGTTGCTCAAATGTAACTGGCAGTTGCGTAATGTTCTAAACATTTGCTAACAGTTCGTACTGTTCGTTATCTTGTGGGGGGTTTTTTAACGAACACAGGACTCGGTTTTCTCAATCTACTGAAGACTAAAATTGCCCTTTCTGTGTGTCCCTTAATGATCGGCCATGGCTTACAACATCAAAACTGCTCAGCTTGAATAGCGATAGCATGTTCATACTAAATGTAGACGATCAGCCGGTTAACCCAGACAGTCTCCAGTATTGGAGGCGTCACAAGACTGTATTTATTCGATGTGTAGCATTGTCAATATGAGCTGGTAATTTTAGGTGAGGCTCTTTGGAAGACTGAACAACTCTGGTCTTGAAATTTCTTTAATGAACTATCTTAAATGTTGAATTTTGGCTCACACAAATTTGATCAGCTCTACTTAGTAGAGATGACTAATTTTCCGCTCAGAATTTCATCACAAAGGCAATCCAGAGAAATGAGGAACTCCGTGTACTGAGACCTTGTAAAATGTTAGTAATTTGATTACCAGTAGAGGATAAAACCACTGGAACCTTAAATTTTGTGGAGCTTGTACCGGTGCACAGTATGTTTGGTTGTTATGTGTACATGCACTTAAGCCAGAGCCAGAAGCCCTCATGCCTTTCATTGTTTTCTGCTTTGGAAAAAACAGTTCTGGAGCAGATCACGAGTAACACTAGACCTCCCCTGAGTTTCACCTCCTTGTTAGTTGTTAGTTTAACTTTGGCATGAAAAGTAGGCTACAGAGTAGACGGGTAGATAAGACTGTTGTTGTTTTTGTGTGAGTGAGAAGGGGAGCAAGCAAGCATTAAAAAAGCAATTTTTACACATCAGTTGTTCAGTATTCAGTTCAAGTAATTTGGTGAATGGTGTTCAAAACACACCCATTTTGTTATTGGCCACCATTTTGAGTCTGCTTAACTTGCTCTCAGTAAAATTATGCTTTAATGATAAAAGCGTCTAAGCATTAGTGCTGAAGGTGGCAGATTTTTTTATTTGTTTTTTTTCCTCTCCTATCCATTTGAGTGTTCACGTTCATCCTTTATGGGTCTCCTGTAGCCAAATTATTAAAGAGGACAAAGTGTTCTATTTGATTAGTGCCCTCTAGATCCATAGTCCAAAATCTGGGCGGTGGGTGGGAGTGAGACCTATTTATGTAGGCATATGCTACAGAGGGCTATTTGTATTGAAATTATTTCCAATTTTTTTTCTTAATACATGCTTAAACAAAGACTTTAAATCACCTGTGTATTCATTGTATCTGTTTAACAGTTTTGTGCACATTTTTATTTTTAAATTATTGATAATAATGATAATAATAATAATAATATTAAAAAGATGTTACTAGAACCACAGACGACCACCTTCTATACATAGTTATTACATCAAACCTCCAAGTAAAGTACAAAGCAAGGCTGGGTCTCCCTATTCTAAGCCAGTTAATAGGTCGAATAGCTATTCAGTTGGGACTAGCAACTCGTTTTGTTAACGACTACTAGCAAAATGTAGAGTATGACAGCATTTCCGTGTGTTTAGTGGCTTTTTGCATTAGTCCCATCTATCAATATATTACTGACTTTTCACAAATACTCGGTAAAGCTGTTTTGATCCTGCAACTAATGATCCATTGACTCTTTGTTTGCTTTCATTCTGATGTATGGAGGGGGATTCTTCACATAAGTATCACCAAACTGGGATAGACTACTGGGAGGACTGTTATTTTTAGTTGTTGCAATACTTGGGTGAGGGCTTTCTTTAGATTGTAAAGAGTTTTGTTTTTCTTCTTCTTTTTTTGTAATATGTTCTGAGCTCTTTTCTTCAAACAGATGGAATATTAACCTGAGGTGCAGTACTATGGAGTGTTAAGTGACCACATGCTGGAATAATGTTGTGGCCTCAAGGTCTCCATGATGGTCACGTGACTAAAAAACATAAATTGGGATGAACAGTTCAGTGTAAAAGCGTCAATATATCTATGTGGCTATTGAAAATAGCCTAACAGGTTTTAGCTTATTGTCAAATAATCCTCCACATGTACTTTTTTTTTTTTTGAGTACACAGAAATGTAGCACGTCAGACTGATTCTCATGTTATTAGTGCAGAGGTCTATTTGTAGTGAATTGCATTAACATTCATGTTGTCACTCTGAGGTTAAGGTCTAAACTATATTTAATTTTGAACTTTTAAAAAGCATGTGCTTTTAAGGTGACCTTTGGTAATCATGGAGAAGCCATTCTAAACTGGGAAACTGCAGCTCTTGTTACAGCGTCACAGATGTTCTTCTTCTGTCTGTTCTATATCTATTGTTAAATTGGAAATTTTGTAGTTTTAGTTGAAGAGAATGTAAGCCTAACTGCATCCAAGTGGTGTCTGGGTAATGATCACATTTAGAGTCCAGGGACACCCCTTTAGACATAGCACTTCTTGCAGGTGGTTAAACTCTGCCACTCTTGGCAGTGGACACTTGAAATATACCTGTTTGGAAAAAAAAAAAATCTGTATTTCATTAATGTACAACAAAAGTTAAACATGTAACAGAGTTGTGCAAAATACAATAATTTTGCTTGTTTACATTATTGTATTTTGCACAACTCTGTTGCTTGTGAAGCTCGCACACAAGAATTTCACTCACATGTGCTGTACCAATGTACCTGCACATGTGATGTGACAATAAAAGTGATTTGATTTGATTTGTATAAGATCCAGCAGCTCTTGACACCATTAAGTAGGTCAGCGGCTATGCAAACCCATGCAGTTAATTAGTACTTCTAATGTTGAGATGAGCAGTTTCATACAAGTTGGTTGGGCATAAACTGACACATAACCACATTGTGTACAGGCTGGTGGACACTAACCTGCAAGAACAGCAGGCTCTGAGCGCTGTTAACATTAGCCAAACTCGGCAAACTGATTTAACATGTGGTATGTGCAGTGTTATATGAACATTTCTATGACAAATGTGTTTATGACACCGGCAGGGGTCATGTAGTTGATATTTTCAAATTCCTGTGTTGGAGTGGAGTATGAATAGTAACACCACATGTCCATCTGCTTATCAATACTTTGGTACTGACCAGCCTGGCAGAAGCACCCATTTGAACTGTTGTTTGAACCTTGTGCAGCAGATGGGTTATATGCCCACAATTTAGTTTTTTCATTCATTCAAAAACATTTTCATTCAACCTCATCTGCCTTTTTTTTTTTCATGTTCTTTCATTCATTGTAAATTGTGTTAATTTCATCAAAAGCTTCTGCATGCTTCTTTTGTGGGTTTTTTTGTTTGTTTTTGTTTTTGTTTTTTTCCCCACCTACCTTTAGGGATGACCTGGGAAAGCTTTGTTTTTTGTTTTTTAAAGACGTAACGTTCCAAGGTATTGTGTAACTGCTAATACTTAATGCTGGCATTTAGTCTATGTAATCCAGTGTACAACTGGATTACAAAGACTACACTTGATATTAAAAGAGCAATGAATCCTATAAATTAGATTGATCAAAAACAAATGGAAAATACAAAAAGGACTCAAATTTTATTTCAACACATTTTGGCAGTCTTCAGAGTCCAGACAATAATTTAAAAAAAAAAAAAAAAATTGACAGAAAATTTGTTTGGCTGTGGCTTGGCTTTACATCAGCTTGGTCATCCCTATTTGCCTTAATTAGATCTTGGAGATATGGCTTAAAAAAAATCACATTTCAAAACTTTTCAAAAGTTTTTCCTTTGCAGTGGTGCAGTTTGACCCCCATTTCAAAAGCCTAAACATGGTCACAGTTAATTTCAGCTTCCACTAGAATGATGAAAACACAGCCTTTGGCCTGAAGGATTGAAGGATCATTAACGGTTGTCTGCACCTACCTTTGTCAGCCATTCTTGGCAGTCTGACTGAGAGATCACATACTTGGGAAAAGCATTCTTCCATAGCACAGTGGGGGTCATAATTTTATGCTTTTTGTAGCTTAATTAGATGTTTTTGAGAGCGGTGACACAGTGTCCCTCAAAGCATTGTCAGATGTTTCTTTTTAATTAAATAATTTTCTTTAAATGTAGCTGAAGGAAGCATTAATGGTTAGCAATCATGCTGTAAATGGTAAATGGCCTGCATTTGTATAGCGCTTTTCTAATCCCTAAGGACCCCAAAGCGCTTCACACTACATTCAGTCATTCACCCATTCACACACTGGCAAGCTACATTGTAGCCACAGCTGCCCTGGGCTCACTGACAGAGGCGAGGCTGCCGGACACTGGCGCCACCGGGCCCTCTGACCACCACCAGTAGGCAAACATGGGGTTAGTATCTTGCCCAAGGATATTTGGCATGCAGCCAGGAGGCAGCCTGGGATCGAACCACTGACCTTCTGATTAGTGGCTGACCTGCTCTGCCACCTGAGCTACAGCCACCCCATAAGTACAATGGCAGGGGTTACACTAATCAAACTGGACTTTGCTCATGCTCGACACAGAGCCTGTGTGAATACATACAAAGTTACTCAAATTGGTTAATAACCCACTGGGGCCCAGGGTGTAATTGGCTGTTTTTGACTACTTTTTATTTTACCTTTATATTTCACATTTAAAAACTATTTATCTTGCCTTGGTTAACATTACTTTACTTGATCTAAAAACCACAAAGTACGAAATTATATTTATTTTTACTTTTAATGCAAAATGTATAACAAATTTTAAAGACTTTTTTTTTTTTTTTTTTTTTCTGTGTGTGCAACCATTTAAAACTGTTACAGAAATTTAAATTGCAGAACAATTAGGCGTCATAATAAGATGCCACACAAATTATCTGTGATACTAGAGCAGGGCGATATGACCAAAAATATTTATCAGATATACATTTGAAAATTTGCGATAACGATATAACGACGATATAATTGACACTAGACAAAATACTTTACAACTCCACAACTTTATTAGTGCAAAAAAACATAAACTTAAGACAGCTGTTTTTTATGTGCATTAAAGTTATATAAAAAGTAACAGTGCAAATTCCTTGCTGACAGTTTAACCAAAAGGCATTTCCAGTGGAAATTGGCCGACATATCCTCAGCATAACCATGTATAATATCCACAAAACTTAAAAAGAGGTTATACACACACAATACGGTAATATTATGTTGAAGCACAGTACGTATCACTCCGCGAGGCTCCTGCCTACGATAGCCGTAATGCTCCGACAATCCATCAAGCGGTGCGGTTCGTAGCTTAGCAAAGTCGTACTAAAACATTTGACAGATTTTTGAGCGCCGTGTCACATAAAATCGTTTCGAGGTCAGTAAACACAACCAGAATTCATACATAAGGCACACGGGATTATAAGGGGCACTGTCGATTTTCAGAAAAATCAAAGGATTGATTTTAAGTGTGCCGTATTTTCCAAAAAACACGGTAATAACGAGGCCCGCTAGCATGCTCTACCAAAAATAGTGCTTTGTTGTGTATCTGACGGACGAAAGCTAAACCAGTTCCACACCACTGAAGTTGCAGCATTTTTACAAACCAGTTCTGGTTCATCGGTTTCATTCAACAATCTGCTTTCGCCCTTTTCATTCTGTCGCCGCCATGTGCGCCAAGGCACTGCGCATGCACGTTTTACCCATATTCTATCGCGATATTTCATTTTCTTATCGTTGCCCGACATTATACCAGTATTACCGTGAACGGTATGATATGGCCCAGCCCTATGTGATACCCCCACAAGATTTTTTTTTTTTTTTTGTCCACCACAAGCACAGGAACACATCACAGGCCAAAAACCTGCCAGCTTGACAACAGAAGGCGTTTCATTCATCCTGTTTTCTACCTGGAGACAGATTTGCATTGAAATCTGCCTTTATGGGGCTCTTTGGCAACAACTTTGGCATTCACTAGTGTCCTCTTTTGTTTTGAGACAGAAAACTAAACAAACGAATAAACTACACAATAACTATATACTGCAAACACACCAAATGTCACAAATCTTTCACGTCTCAAAACTAGCTTTTTATACTGCTCTTTCACTTTATGTAGCCTATCAACACAACTTAACAACTTGTATATAGTGAAGTCTTTTCAACACAAGTTTAAATGGAGTCTCGGAGTGGCTGCATCTTGTTGCTTGTTCCTCATCTTAAATCGGTCATGTGTTTTGGACACGCCAGTGCGTCTGGGCACCCCAGAGGGTTAAATCTCTAGATGGACACAAGATTAAGTGTAACAGTTATCTAAAACTTGATTAGCTTAAGGGAGTGTTATACTCTATTTCCCCTAGAGCCAGCCCAGTCAATACAAGCTAGTCAGAACCTACAGACCTTATATTGGATATCAATGTTTTCATTAATCTACCCAGCATTAATAAGAGGACAAAATGATTACAAACATTTCTACAGAAATTGGGTGAACATGATGCTCTGATCTGTTTTATTTTTTTTTTCTCTTCTGAGTGTGTGTGCTTACTTTCATGTTTTTATTTCATTTGTGTATTAACTGTTTTTCTTTCTCTTTCCTGCTTTGTTGCTTTTTCACCATTGCACTCTACCATCAATTCATTAAATCATTTGGTTTGCTTTAACCCCATCACATTCAAAAATGTTCAATTTGTTTGCTGGGCTTACTTTAAAACTGTGCTCAGCGGGTTTTATCAAGTCCCCTTTGTCTCAGATGAAGCTAACCAATGACAGTGGAGAGCTGCATTGCGAGGTTGTAGGGAACCCTATTCCTGAGGTGCAGTGGTGGTTTGTAGAGGGCGAGGAGCCAAATGAGACTTTTACTCAGCTGTTTGATGGGGCACGGAACGACCGTGTGAAAATAAATGCCACATATATAGCACATGCCACTAGCACCATTCACCTCACTAGCCTGACCCTTGAAGACTCTGGCACATATGAGTGCCGTGCTTCCAACGACCCTGACCGCAATGAACTGAAGAAGACGCCAAAAATCAAGTGGATCCGCTCGCAGGCAAACGTTATTGTGATTGAAAGTGAGTGGCAGAGTGAACCTGAGGAGACCCCCAGTCAAAGTAGATGACTGTTACCTCCTCATTAGTTAAGTCCCGGACATTAATCTCCTGTTACATACCTCTGCCGTGTTTCCCGGACCAGAACTTTCCATCCTGCTTCACCCAGTAAACACACTCCTCCTCCTTTCCTGAGAAGGTCCAAGGTTGTTCCCTAGTAGAACATGAACCTCGTCTTATGACATCCATAGCTCCCTAACCCTGTATTATCTGACACAGTACATATGTTCAATCTGATGCCTTTTTTCCCCTCTCGATTTAAGGCTTGGGTAGTATTATGGTAGGTTTTCTTGTATATAATACTGGTCATAAGGTTGGAAATATGCAAATGGCTCCTTCAGGATTATTATTATTATACATGAACAAAGTAATATTTGATCGGTTTAACTATTTATAGTCATAAAACCAAAAAAGGGGCGTCAGATTAGCTTTGCTTCTTGTTAGAAATTTAATTTGCTAGCATTTTCCTTAATTGGTACTAACACTGGCAATGCCCCTATTGTTCATGCTTGTAGACCATCCCTGTGGCTTATAGCCTACTGAACAGTAGGTACAGAAGATGGCAACTAACTGTAAAAATGGATTCTCAGCCATGGGGCATCTTTCTGCCTTGTGGCCCAGTATTAATTATTTATTTTCTTTTTTGTGAACTTGGAGTAATGTTGCTTTATCCAATTGGAGCTTCATTTTAAACATCTTTAGTTCACCATTATCACAATTGGCTGTTAAACTTACAGTTTTTATTGCTGTTGCTTCTTCTGCATGAATTAAATAATTTTTTCCCCATGACCTTTCTGTAGCTCATTACCTTTTCAGTATAATTCCCATTCTCCCTCCCACGAGGGGAGCTCTCCACCCTTTTCAGAAAGTTCTGTGCACCTGTATAGAACTTGTGCGTGTGTCACATTGTTTTCATGGTTTATTTGTCATCATGTTTTGTTTTATTTCTCCCGTCTTATTAATCTTTAAACTTGTAAAGTAGTCTGAACATGTTAAAGCTTAGTTGGAAATCATTGGATTTTTCTTTGACCAATCAACACTCAACAATTGTCTTAGCAAAACTGACACATAAATGTGTACCTGACAACATTGAGGCTAGTAGGCAAGTCGGATAGTTTGCCTCTACATTTAATTTTAAAGTTGTTTATTATATATATATATATTAATCAATGGGACCCTAAGAGCCTTCATCAGGAACTCAATGGGGATATATATATATATATATATATATATATATATATATATATATATATATATATATATTATATATATATATATATTTTTTTTTTTTTTTTTTCTTTCTCCACTCCTTGCTCATTGGTGAATGAGCACAAAGGATTGTCATATACATGGAATTTCTACAACATTTTTATGTTGTAGCCTCTAAATTGAGATGTGGAGTTATTTGACTCGTTAGAATAATCCAACAGAACCACAGGGAATTTTTCACAGGATGTGTATAATTTTTTTTCTTTTGAAGATGTTTTCTATCATTTTCCCTCCCTGTGATGTCATCGTGTCAAATAGATTTTTTTTTTTATTTTAAAGACAGCTGTTGAGTGTCAAGATCTAAATGTAAATTGTAACTGTATCTTATAAGCAATCAGTGGCAATGATGCATTTGAAGCCAATGCTGTTTGTTACTTGGTATATTTATAAATAATGTGTTATGTTCAATTTTTTTTCTTTACTCGATTTAAGCACCAAACATCCACACTGAACCTTCTGAAGTCACCAACCAAACCTCTGCTGTGCTCAGCTGCAACCTCACAGATACCGCCATGTCCAGTAAGGGCTCCCACTGGACCTTTAATGGCAAAATCATTGAAAACTCCAAAAAGGATGGCAACACACATCACACTACCCACAAGTAAGCAAAAAAAAAAAGCATCCATGTGCCATGTAGGCAGGTCTGTCCTGCTGGTCTTGCAGAATATTATGCTGTTTACCATATGCTGGTAAAGCGAGAGACCTTTTCCAACAGAAGCCTTTTGTGGGCCAGACATATTTAACTAATTAGAAACACTGAGTGACTAAAATGATTGGCTAAGTATAATTGGCTTGTAAATATTTACCATTGCTGTGCCTTAAAGTGCTATGTTTGGTATACATGCCTTTTGCTATCCTTCATTTTCTCGTCTTTGTCTACGATCCCCCCCTCTCACTACTTTCTCTTTGGCTTTAGCAGCAGAGCTAGGGGCACCATACAGGCATTTCACTGCTCTTGATTAGCAGAGAGATGGACTGCATAGACGTGCAGCTTTACTGGTAGTCTTGGCAGCCGTGAAAGCTGTGTGCTCACTTTGCTTGACCTTAATTTCCCCATTGGAGATAGAATGCAGGATAGTAGCACCAAACAAAAGGTCGATTGTAATAAAGGGGGAAAATATGAAATATTTGCTGGGTGGATAAGCAGCTTTAGTTTTTACCACACTCTTGAGCATAAATGGAGATCTATTGTGAATTTTCTACTTGGCAGAGCGGAAAACTAATCGCCATCATTAAAGGGGTTTCAGCAGTGGTCCTAAGTCACTTGTTGGCTACTAATGTCTTAAAGAAAAAACAAAGCTTGTTAAACTCTTCTCAAATAAATGATTCTTTTTCTTCCCATAGATTGGAGAAGATCACTCATGCCAATAGTGGAAAGTATGAATGCGTGTTCTTGACTGATCCAGAAGTGAAGCAGACCATTGAAGTCAGAAGTAAGTAGAGAGTTGCATATCAAAGATGTTTTCAGAGATAAGTTAACATTTTTTGTTCAATTTCAAATAGTTTTTAAATAATACCCTGCAGATTAAAAATATAGACTTGTACTACATTGCAATATCTCGAACTATTGGTTTAGGTTACAGGAGTCATGTGGTGTTACGTTATGTTGTGCTCTGGTGAATGGTCAAAGGGTCTTTATCATGAATCCATGCTGTCATACTGAATGCTTGAAAATGTGAAATTGACATTAACTGTGTAGTGGTGGGGGTTTTTTTTTTTTTTTTGTTTTTTTTCTCCTCCCTGACTTCTAGAGGAGCTTTGCAGGTTGGGAGTGAATACACGTTTCCTGTTATTTCTGACTATTTCGATGATGTTTGTTGATGATTGTGCTTTGCTAATATTCACCATAATTAACACAATTATTTCAATTGTTTTTATAAAAAAAAAAATCTATATTGTTGGAGCTACAAACTGGGTGGATGTTACTTGCATGTGAGGGGAAAAAATCAGTTTCCACATAACAGAATTATTTGAAGAACTTAAATATGTCTGAGAGCATTTTAAATGATGTATTGCTTTCTGTTTTTAGGTTTCCTATAATAATTATGTGAAATGGGGTTATTTAATCTACTGTTTACTGTCATATTGTAGTTTGAATTAATGTACCATTTCTTGCTGTAGCACTTCCCCATGTCGCTGCCTACAAGCACTCTGAGCACGGCAATGAAAATGACAAAGTTGTGCTGGTCTGTGTGAGTCATGGATATCCACTACCTACTGATTGGCTCTGGTTCAAGCAGAACGATGAGGAAAACCAAGTTGTGAGTTTCTGTCACACTCAGAATGATATTAATGTTCACTAACACTTTAGTTAATATTGTCTCAAGTTGAAATTTCTACAAGCTCTCACAGTGCATACCTGAGCATTACGATTATATTAAAAAAAAAAAAACCTCATTATCATCAGCAGTCTTAATGTTTCACTGTAGATATGGTCATATTCCAGTTCACTAAGCTGTGCATAATTCTGGCTTAGTTTGCCAGTGAATGACAAACATGTTTTGGGTTTTAACCACTTTGTTATTCACTAACCCTCAGAGTATCACCAATGGAACTGACAAATACGAGATCAAGAATACCCCCAACAAGACCAGTCTGACCATTAACAACCTGAACATCGACAGTGACCTCGGGCACTACATTTGCTCTGGAAGTAACGAACTCGGCACAGCTACTGACAAAATCAACCTGCGTGTCCGCAGTCGCTTGGCTGCTCTCTGGCCCTTTCTTGGCATCGTGGCAGAGGTCATCATCCTTGTCACGATAATCTTTATCTATGAGAAGAGGAGAAAGCCTGATGAGGTCAATGACGGTATGTATGCTGTGTCCCCTACACCACTCATTACATCCTTATTTATTTCATATTGAAATTGCAATTAGCACAATGATGCAACACTGCCTTCATCTTTGATTTTTAGCAATGAAGAAAATGTTGGGATTACAACAGTTCCCTTGCAAATATCAGCATAAGCTGAAGTCATTATGTAGTGACTCCTCACAAGTACCTTTGCCAGTTGGCTGCAATAGTTGGTGACTTCCAAAACCTTTTGGGCCATTTTGATATTATTAGGAATTCTTAGTAGAAAAAACTACATACCATTTTATTATTCCATGGTTTTTGTGTAATACCAGCTACCGGCTGTTTGTCAACCTGCAGCTCCTCTTTTTGCGGGAAAGACTTTTTTTTTTTTCATAAGTCATTTAACTACAATTAAAACCAGAACACTTCAAACTGTAGACCTAGTGTACTAAGCAATGAGATCAGAAAATTGAATGCCCTTTGAGACTATGAAAGCAACGTGCTGGTTTTTATGGAGAGATGCAGGATGTAGTTGGATTTTTTTTTTTTTTTTTTTAAACTATTATTTTTCATTTTGAAAATAAAGATCAGGAAATAGCTGCCACCACTGTGTAAAGAATCTGTGTTAGAAATTTTATTTTATTTTTTTATTATTTACATTTTTACTTCTCTGTTCGCTGCTGATTTTGCATTTTGGTAAGTGAACAAAACTGCATGTCAGACTGAAGTGGTTGAACTGAGATGACCGCGTGAAAAAGGCAGTGGGAGTCTGAATGAACTGCTTTCATAGTAACCACTTCTAAGAGGAATGCGCTCAAAGACTTGTTCACTCTTTCACTGGCCCTTAATCTTACAGCGCAAGCTTCAAATATTTCTTTCACTTTGTTTTGGTTTTTAAACACGTGTGTTTGAGCCAATGAAAGAGTCAAATGAGACACTTAAACTGCTCTAATGGTTTGACATGAATTTGGGTAGGTTGAAAAGAGGTCTCAACTATTTGTTTGCATGCTTTGTGCATCTTGTAATATATGCATGATACATAATAGGCAACCTTCTCAAGATCAGTATGTCATATACCATTTGTGTCATTCATCATTTGGCTGCAGAGGTAGCCTACTTTTTGCCATACTGTTAATACATGCTGTTCGGGTGTGAATATGGCCAGAGGACATATAAGGATGTGTGTTAGCTCTGCCACTTTAAAGGTGTTTACTGTTGTTACCACAGCAGTGCACTGTAGTGTTCCTTTGGTCTTCCTTTGCTTGAATTGCATGAACCTCTGTGATACAAATGGGGGAATCAAGCCAGTGCAAAAAAAAAAAAATGTTCACGTTAAACATTATTACACGACTTGCCAAAAGCCACATTATATGATATGACTAAGAACAAATGATTGTAATTGTTAAATGGGTTTTATGTAAATGTCAGAAATGCAACAGGTGGGCATGCTTCTATTTGTGTTTAGTTGGATTTAATCATAACACCATTGCAGTCATGTTACCGATTAAAACGTTTGCTACTATCATTGTGGGCTGGGGATGGCGTGGGTTTCTCACACCAATCAGAGATAAAACATTTTAACTTTGTTTTTGTTTTTTTCCATTTGTCATTGTTTTGCTGTCCAGATGATGACTCAGGATCTGCTCCTCTGTAAGTGAAATCTTTGCTAATTACCTTGTGAAACACTTTGGTCAACTTTGTTGCTTTTAAAGTGCTATAGCAATAAAATTGACACAAGGTTTTGCTGCTGTTGGAGCTCATTTTGTTAATGTGTTTCAGGAAGAGCAATTCTAATGCAAACCACAAAGACAAGAATGTGAGGCAAAGGAACTCTAACTAAAAGCTGAAAGAGGTGAGTTAATATAATTGTTAAAATTAATAATGCATTTTGTGGGCTAGTCTGTGTATGCAAATTTATTTGTAAGGAATGGGATATATATATATTTATTTTTTAAATAAAAGTTTCTCTCCCCCTCCTTCCTCCCCCTTGCATAGATGGATGTCCAGACGACACTCCAGGATTCAGCTGCTGTGTGGCACAATATACTGTGCACCTTGCAATTTTAAGTACCTTTTTGTGCTTGGGTGTTTTAATGTTTAAAAGAATATGATTTCCTCTTGGTTTGGTTTCTTCTATATCCCTCTCCATATTGTGCAGCCAGAGAACATAGTGTGAAATAATTTCTGCTTGAGACTATGGGGCAAATATTGCATGAGTTTTTAAATGCTGTTCTAGCCACGTGTGTATGTGTGTTGTTGCAAAATCATTAGTGTTCACATGAGGAATGCGTAGTTTGTGGTTATTTTCTGTTAATGCTGATGCTTCCTGCACTGACCTCAGTTATCAGTCATTGGTTTTATATTCTCCGATCTGAAATGGTGATCTATAAATCGAACCAAGATGAAGTTAAAGGATCTGAGCAGCAGTTTTGATCCTAATGAATCACTGCCACTCTGAATAGAAAATAATGAAGGGCATTTGAATTCACATGTTCTGTCCCTTCACCACCACAAACCTCCCTTAGCAGAGTTTTACACTTTGCCTTAACAACCACCATTTCTTGTCTTTTTTTGCATTTTGTTACCTACCACTAAATTTTAATGTGTTGCTTAAAAGGCAGAAATAATGGCTAAGATTCAATGTGTGCTACCTTTATTACCACAAGAAACTAGTGTTTTGAATAGGATTTTTTTTTTTTTTTAAGCTTTTCCCTATTTAAATATTTTAGATTGCGTTTCTCATCGATGCTTTTGTTGCCGACTTCACATACACGGTTGAAGTTTAAGGACCAAGTGCAAGAGATATGTTGCTTTTGTCAAATGCAACTTTTAATGCTACACACTTATACAGGCAAATTGCTGACAAATACTGGTTTTAGTTTTATTCGCTGAGTGTGATCAGAACTGGTTGTGTGCGACTGTTGGATCCTTGTCTCTTCCCCTTCATTGTATAGATGACTCAGAAGCCATATATTCCATTTAACCAAGAGTAGTGTTGTGATTGGATATTACCATTTCAGAATTGCACAGTTTGAGAGACCTAGTCAGCCAGAATTGTGTCAATTGTTGTACTTTCCTTCTACATGGAACAACAACATCTCTGTACAACTTGCACAATATAAATTAAAGGTATTAAAATTTGTCTGGTCTTGTTACTCAACTACAGCTACTCAAGTGGTTTAGAAATGGTAAGCTACAATAGAAAGCAATCCTAAAGTGAAAATGCTTGGTCTTGCAATTTAATGGAAACTTATTTAAGTATTTTATTATTGTCATATCCAAGTTTTATTCTTTGGGGTTTGTAAATGAAATTAACAGCATTATAGCTTAATTGGTTACACTCAAATACATTGAGATTCTTTTGGACGGTAAGGTTCATTGAACAAAAAACAAATTTTGATATTTAAATGTCAACTTTTATAATCAATTTTGGCAGCAACTTCCCATTATAACAAAAAATAATCAGTTTCTTTCTAAACCAGCTCACTCACTGAAACAAAGTACCTGTTCTTAAGGCATTTACTCTTTACAGAATTCCAAGCTGTCCCCACCAGGGGGCAGCATTTCACTGTTAGGTGTGGAGGTTGATTTTTTTTTTTTTTTTTTCATCATGATTTGAGTTTTCCTGTTATAAAATAAAATGAAGGTATTTTCTTAAGAACTTAGGTTGAATGAAAATTGACTGACCCCTAGTTCAGCTTGACTTATTCCCTTCAACACAGACTTTAATGTCAGCATGTTGTTCAGGTTATAACCTATTACTTTGCAGAAATGTACAAAGTCAGTTTGAATGTGCTTAAATTACCAACAAATTGAAACTTACAAAAAGGGGAACTCAGATATGGCAGATACATGAAGCAGATTGTCCACATGGTTGACCTCAAATTCCTGTTCCCAGCTTCTTCTTTTTTTTTTTTTTTTTTTTAAAGGGTAGTCAAACACACTGGGTCTCCTACCTGCTGCATTTGTAACAAAACAGTAGTGCACAGACAGACACACACAATTGTCATGAGTGTCTGTGTTTAATCATTTGTCATGGGCTGTGTGCCAATTAAGAGACCGCACGCTTGAAGTACGCATACTACGTACGAGAAGTGCGGAAGTGAGAGGCTTGTGAAATGGGACGGTCTAGCCTTCGTCGCGTTACTCGGGTTGCCTAGGAACCATGATGCTAACCGCGAGAAACGTTTCATACAGCTTTGTGTGACACAAATGAAGGAGAAAAAAATGTTTGACCAAAAAAACATTTTTGTCATGACATCACTTTGAATAGTTGAGTATTAGTTGAGCCAATATTATATTTACTGTCAGATTATGATAGATATAGAGATGTATAGATATATCTAGATGTGTGTGGATGGATAGATAGCAGTGAGCTTGAACTCTGGGTCAAAGATTCAAGTTGCAGTTATTTATATTGCCTATTTATATTGCCTATCACCTTAAATCTTCACTCAAAGACAAATATCTTTGACAGTGTATATATAGATGCATTATACACAAAAATTGTTCATTTAATATGTTGGCATTACATTATATTTGGCTTAATGCTTACATATGTGTAAAAATAAAATGTATGAGCTGTGAAAACTGTTTCTGATAAAATGAAGAGTAGACTGATATGAAATATTCCTTTATTGGGTGAGAAAATCAGACCATGTCATAACTGCTTTAAGTCATACAGAATAGATATCAGAGCCTTAAACAGGCTGACTTATGCTAAATGGGCCAAACTGAGCAGAAAGTATACAAACACATAACATCCTTATAGAATATGATGTAACACTATAGATCAACTTACCTCAGAATATATAAAGCATATCAACAATTACAGCAATATGATGCAACAAACACAGCAGTGCTACTGATCCAAAATACTCAAAGCTTCATAGAACTGAAACAAACATTTATTTTTAGCTCCATTCTGCTGCTGATACATACTTTAGGTTTCTGAACATTAAACTTGTTGCTGCCTTTCATAGTGTGTAACTTGAAGGCTCTGAGTACTTTCTCCCACACTGAAAACACTGGGATAATAAAATGATTTAAACATTACCTAATAAGACTGATTCAGGACAGACAATGAGTTATTTTAAACTTTCCTAGCAGTCCTTCACAAATAGGGAACAGTCTGTCTATTCTCTCCATCTGTCAGCTACTGCTGGCTCTTCCTCCTCCTATTCCTCACACACTGCTGAGTTTGTCCTGGTGGATCATCAGGCGTGCAAAGCCTCACAGATGATGTGCAGCAGTGGGTCCCTCAGTCGGTCCTCACTCTGGACACTTGCACTTGGAAATCAAATGTGTGATAAGCTGCAGGATTCAAACATAAGTTTAACTTATAAATACATGTTCATACTTTTATTCCACAATCAGAAAGAAAGAAACAGAGAGAGTGCAGGACAGACAGACAGGTGACAGTCTCAGGTGTACACACTGCTACAAAACAGCACAAGAGAAGGAGGATTTAGTGTCTGTGTTATTACGAGTGCTAAACAAGAGTTCCCAGATTGTACAGTGGACACATGTGTGACTCCTGTGATTAAAGCATTTTTCTTTCTTTCAGCTTAACGAGTGAACCGTCAGCTCGTTCAAACACACGTTAAAGTCCGTTTGGCTCGACACCACCGAACAGAGACCGCGGTAAAGTGAGCCGTCATTTGTGAGCCGCGGTCAAGCCAGCCGCCTCTTATCCGCCACATAAATTTCCTTGCACTTTTACACCAGTCTTTACGGTAGCGCCTTTTCGCTTTATGTGCCGATTGAAAGCCTATACCCGCGCACACGTGCGGGTATAATTGACATAATTCTATTGTATTGGCTGATTGCGTTGAATATAAGTTTCCTTTAATTTCTGAGGAATTCTACAGTAAATCTGGATGAAACTTGGCACACAGGTACAGTAGGTGTCCCAGAGGAGGGATGTGTTGAAAGTTGGACATCAACTACTCAGGATGACTTTTAATTAATTTTTGAAATAAACATAATTGTAGTGTTTTGACTGTATTGCACTGAATATGAGTTTACTGTGATTTCTGAGTAATATTACAGTAAATCTGGGTAAAACCTGCCCCAGAGGTAAAGTAGGTGTCCGAGAAGAGGATTGTGTTGAAAGCTTGGCATCAACTTTTAAGAATGATTTTTAATGAATTTTTGAATATGCAACCAGACTGTCACGATGGCTGTATTGGGCTGTTCCATTGTAATTTGTGCGCGCGCGCGCGTGTGCGCGAGTCTAGGCTTTCAATCAGGATATAAAGCGAAAAGGCGCTACCGTAAAGACTGGTGTAAAAGCGCAAGGAAATTTATGCGGCGGATAGGAGGCGGCTGGCTTGACCGCGGCTCACAAATGACGGCTCACTTTACCGCGGTGAACAGAGGCAGCAATATAACATAGCTGACATTAACAGTGCAGTGAATCCTGCTTGTGCTGTGATATTCAGGACTGCAAACCGAGCAGCATCACTGACTTTCAGCTTGTTGTGTTTGTGGATATATGACTGACTTTAATTATCCATAGAATCATCACATTCTCTGTAAGATTAAGGCCGACTATTGAACGGCGTATATTTCAAAGTAAAGGCTTTAAAACCAAGTTAACGCTGAAAGTACAAACATCACTAATGTCACATAACTTTGCCGACATGTGGCCAACAGTAATGTTTTTCACTATTAAACATTCGCACATAAATAAGTGACATGATATTGAGTACTTACTTTTGACAGTTCACTCTTCGGCCGCTCCCTTCTGCCTTTTTTTTTGCGGTAAAATTATCCACACCCACCGCCGCGCTATGAGTTGAGGGACATATGGGACCACGAAGCGTGCACCGGACCACGCTTGATATTTGGAGGAATCGACGGCGCATTTGGAGTACACTTTGGATTGGGACAGCCGCTGTCACGTCGCTGTGATGTAATAGGTCTCAAAATGCGTACTTCGAGCGTGCGGTCTCTTAAGTGGGACACTAGGATTTAGTACAAAAAAGATAAGCTAGTAGCAAATATGATGGTTTTTTTTCTCTAAATCTTCGCACTGTTCGTGGGTGCCTTGGCCCTAGATTGTGCCTTTATCCACAAGGTGGAGTCATTTCACCATTAAAAACCCCACAACTTGGGAAGGCTGCCAGAAACCAAAGCAACAGGCAGACGCTGCTGCCAGACTCCGAGAAAGTCTAGATAGAATTGAACTGATACTGGGTCAACTGAGCATGGCAGCATGGGATACTCGCTGATGATTCCTTTTGATGTAAAACTGCTCAGGCCATCGCTGCATATTAAAAGTTTTTAAATCATCATAGTTTTCCATTCACACAAGTTTGAGTTATTCTAAAAATGTATTTGTGCGTTATTTAATTAGTTAGTAAGAATTCACTTTTAAAATCGCATTCACTGACTTTTTGTGTCCAGGTCTGACAAAACTGTTTTCTTCTGTGCGCACATTTTCTTCAGTAGGCTGAAAGCTACCCGTAGGTGGTTGAAGCCCCAGGGTAAAGCTGTTATCTCTCTCCCTCTCTCTACCACACACAAACACAATAACAACAGCCAGGTTGCAGCCATAGCAACGCCACCGGTACGCCGTTAAGTGATGTGAATGGAAAGCAGACGGAGGCTTTGAAGTCCACACTCCTTCCTCTGCCGCCGCCCAGTCTCGCCCGGTTTAAGGTACGGAAGTGTCTGTTTGCCTGTAATGGACGAGGCGGAGGACAGCGAGGAGGAGCCCAAATTCCAGAAGGCTCGACCCCTTCAAGTAGCCAGCTCGGCTGGATGCGAGGATCATGGGAGTAGCAGGGGGACCAATATGAAGAAATTCTCGCCAGGAGGCGGAGCCGTCTCTCCTGTGCGAAAAAACTCCAACAACAATGAGCTCTTCCTCTTGCGAGGCGAGGACTCCACACCTTTCACTCCCAGCGGCAGCTGTGCATTTGCTCTGTTGTGCCAGAGGGATGCTGCTGGCGGCACAGAGTCAGACCACAGGAGTGCAGGGGACACAGTGTCTGAGGCGGGCGTGATAGGAGAGGGGGGCATCGGTATGATATGCAACAAAAACGGAGACTGTAGAAGAGACCCGGCCAGTTCAGGCAGTCTTTCTTCTCTCATCTCAAGACAGGAGAAGCAGGCAGATGGAGTAGTAGCAGCTGAAGACGATAAGGAGCTGGCTGCGAGCATGGACGGCTCTGTCACTTCAGCAGGGTCCCTGACACAGGGGCCTGGGGCCGAGGTCAAGACGACGGCAGCAACGGAGAAAAAGGACTCCAGAGTTTCCTTCTCCAACCCCCCGAGTAGTAAAGGACTGGCTCAGCAGCCAAGAAGTTCTGTCACGTTCAGCAAAGCAGAGGACGGCTCTCAGATAGTGCCAGATGATGGAGAGTCCAAGGGGAATCAGACATACATGCAGCGGCAGTTTAGTGCCATGCTTCAGCCTGGAGTTAATAAATTCTCCCTGCGCATGTTTGGCAGCCAGAAGGCAGTGGAGAAAGAACAAGAACGCGTAAAGTCAGCGGGTAATTGGATTATCCACCCATACAGCGACTTCAGGTATGGGTCAAATTGTGTTAGGTCAGTTAAAGTGTTGCTGTAAAGAAGCTAAAGGGGTGTTTTTGAATGTTGCCCAGCGCCCATTCTTTACGTCAAACAACATTATATGTGAAGATTGTGGGAATATGAACATAAGTATGCTATTTTTAAACATTCAATGGTTATCTGGGGGAAAAAGTTGAACCTTACCCTATCATAAACAGAGCTATTTCTCTATTCCTGAAGCACCGAATGATGAGATATGGGAGATTTTGTGTTTACACAAAAGCTCCATATTCCAGAGGTGTCACAAAGTTGACTCTAAATGTGTCTTAAAGTGTGCTTGGTTTCAGCACCAAGGACAGCTCCTCTAATAAAATGTGGGGAAACCAGGTTTCTTGTCTTTCTTATTTGAGTACCATCAACTATGTAAAGCCTGCTGTTTATTAACAATACATGGCTTGATTGTGTTAACTTACGGACAAAGCTCAACAGCAGGATGCGCATAACAAGAGAGTTCAAGTCATGACTCAGCAGCCGCTTCCATTAGTTCCTCTAATATAAGTAGCCACAGTGTCTTCCTCTTATCCTGCAACACTAACAAACATCGTTCATAATTAATCTGCCAGTTAATAATAGGTAAGTTGAGTAAAGTTAGATAAAAATACTTACACAATTTTCTTACTTTAATAAACAGAGGAATATTCCTAGATGCCTCGCATGGTCAGTTCACCAGCTGAATTATCTTTAAAACACAGGTTCTCATAATTCAGCACCTAATGCTGTGGCGTGACTGGCTATTGTGTGAATGTTTGTTCAAACCAATAAATATCACATTAACTAACTACTGGAAATAGGTGATGGTGCACAACACCACAGCCGTGAAGGCTGCTTTATTGATTTGGGCTCCGGTTGTTGTTTGTACTTGACTTGTTTGGAGGGTATTCTGCTGTTTTTGCTTTAGTTGTCTTTTCTTTGCATGGTTGTGGTTAATGGGGTAAAGTGAAGGAACTATCAGGCATTTCATAAAATTTGAAAGATTTATCAGTTTGGATTGGGTTAGTTTTCTGAGTGTGTTCAGCCTGTGAGAGTGCATTGCTTCATGACACAGAGAGGGCCGGAAATATGCTTACCCCGTATCATAAATCAAGCAGAATCAGCTTCTTTCCTGATATGTGATATCCATAACATGTAGCAACACTGTCAATGTCTGGACATCAGATTTTAGACATGGTTTCTCTTCTCATATGCATAGCATCAGATTTTTCTCCTTTATTACTTTATTATTACATCTTTTTCTCTATCAGATTTCAGAGTTGTACACATGGCCCTATACTGCCCTTTGTTTGCGTGTGTTGGGATTAAACAAGCGCCTTTAATCATCTTCTACTCTTTCGTCCTGACAGGTTCTACTGGGACTTCACCATGTTAATGTTCATGGTTGGCAACCTGATCATCATCCCTGTAGGCATCACCTTCTTTAAAGATGAGACCACCACACCCTGGATCATCTTCAATGTGGTCTCTGACACCTTCTTCCTCATGGACCTAGTACTCAACTTTAGGACTGGTATCGTGTTCGAGGACAACACCGAGATCATCCTCGACCCCAAGAAGATCAAGAAGAAGTACCTGAAGAGCTGGTTTGTGGTGGACTTCGTCTCCTCCATACCTGTGGATTATATCTTCCTCATCGTGGAGAAGGGGATTGACTCAGAGGTGTACAAAACTGCCCGGGCACTCCGCATTGTCCGCTTCACGAAGATCCTCAGTCTGCTGCGTCTGCTGAGGCTGTCTAGACTCATCCGTTACATCCATCAGTGGGAGGAGGTATGCTGAGTTACAGCATTTCTATACGAACAGGAAAGTTTTGTTCAGTATTGAAGTTTAGCTTGGATAAATACTGGATAAAGTAAGTATATGGGACCAGATGGGGTTCTAATGCACAGTTTATGTATCACTTTTATATAAACAGATAATACTGAAAGGAAACACATAACTTCCACACTGAACATCTCTATTTTAGATTTTTACTCCGTGGTTCTCAAACTTTGTAAGGCTAGGGGTCGCTCACAGGGAATCCACTTTTACAAGGACTATCTCATGATCCTGAAATAGATCAAGCATATGCTGACTACCATTTGGTCCTACCTTCTTTCTAAAACTGTTCAAATAAACCCTTAATCAATACTAAATACTTGATGCATGTGATGTGTCACATCCTGGGTTTCTACATAATGTAGGTCAGTCTGTTTTTCCATATCATTTTCTCATCATATGCATCCCCTGTGGTATAAGGTCTTTTTTTTGTTACTGAAATCTTACAGAGGAAGACTTTTTTCCCAAAAGCATCAAAAGAAAATATTAAGTTTTTAACTTCTTCATACAATTATGTATGTTTTTTAATGAACTACTACTACTGCATAGCTTTAATGTCTAAAAAAAAACTCATTAGCATCACGTTTGCTACACCTGACAGACACTACAGCTGCATTGATTATTGCTGTAATGCAGAAGTTAGTCAATTATGATCAGATGATCTGCTTACTATTACCCCTCCACTTTCAAATGTGCTCATTAATAATGAGAAACTAATCTAACTGGGCTCTAATTAAGAATTGTGCAGCAGTTTCCAGTGCAGTGGCTTGTTCTGTCAGTATAAGTCATTCTAGTATCACAGGAGAAGGCACAAAAAATTAGGTGTACAGTCTTCTACTGCAGCAAGCCAAGATGAGTGGATTATAGGTCATCTTACTTGATCATCACATTGTTGATGCATTTAAAACTGTACGAAAGAAAAAAACTTTCCACATAGCAAAAAATGTTTTGTTGCAGCATTTCAACCAATTAAGGCATCAAACAGCTGCAACCACATGCTGAAAGACTTGCTAATGCAAACCCCCTTGCATCTCTAATTGCATCAGGAAATAATGTTCTAGAGAAAAGTGCATTATCATCCATCATATGGCCCCATTTTGCATAAACACAGCATTCCACAGCTTGGACTGTGTGTGTGCTTCTTTGTGCTTCCTTATTTGGCCTAAACAAGCATCTTCCAATCAAATGAGTGTCCCCTCACTCTGAAAATAACCACTGCTCTTCTGATTACACAGTGGTAATTTGGGTTTAACGAAAACCCTAATTACTCATTCAAACACAGACGCGTACACACACACACACACAGACACACACACACGCGAGTGCTCCTTTGCTTCAACTCGGCCCTGCCCTGATCCTCTTAGTTCAGCTGAGCTCTGCTCTGCTCTGCCTGATCCAAACGGGGGGAACTGTTTGCCTCTTCTGCCCAGCTCAGCTCAGCTCAGCTTAAGTCCGCTCGCTGCAGCACTGTTTCCTAAAAGCTTGTCTTAGTATTGTGATGATTTCACCATATAGATCTATTGAAGGCCAGTACAGAGGTGAGGTGAGCACTGGGTAACAGTCGTGCTAAAAAACCATTTATTTGGAATGATCTCAGAATAAATCGCTTATGCATCTATGTTGGTGATACAGAAGCAGAGAAAAACAATTTGCTGAAGCAGGAAGCTTGCGTTGATGCCTTTTTCATGAGCTCGACAATGATGGGGAATGGACAAGAGCAAATGCACAAGCATCAGGGATGGAAGGATAAAAAGGCTCATATCCATCATACGCACTAGTTTTACTCTAAAAGCATTTTAGCAGTCTGACAGAAAGAAGCAGCAAATAGTTTATCTGTGTTTTTCAGGCTGTGACTTGTAGTCACAGTACTATGCTTTGACCCAGATTGTGGTGTGACAGTGACACATGGCCAGGTGCTGTTCTGGTGTTGGGGGGAACATTAGTCCTAGCTCATTAATCATAATGGGAACGCTTTCTAATCACAGGGCAGGGCCTCACAGCATGTTTCCCTTTCTGCATCTTCTAAATGACCCAAGGCCATTAGCCAATACAGGATATACACAAAATGTGCAAAGAAAGTAGTTTCTTTTGTTGATTTTGATTTAATTACACATGGACCCAAAGCAGGCCTGGGGAAGGGATCAAAACTAAATTACTGTAAAGAGAAAAAATGAATATGTATCAAAAGAGTGAAACAACCAGGTGCTGATGACATTTTAGAACTGGATAAGGAAAATGTGATGTGCAGCATACAGCTGAAATGCTACATATTTCTGAGGAAATTGTTTTGCACATTTTATAAATTACATTTAGGAGGAATTTAAATAAACTTTGATACAATTGCCATTATCCATCCAAACACAAATCATATGAAAAGTCCAAGAGCTATTTAAACTAGGATCATGCACATTAACAACTGGGGTATAACATGTGTCAGTTTTCCATATTCATGTGACTTGTATGTTTAGGACAGCAGGGTCTCTGAGGTGTAGAGATGTGTGACAGCATGCCCTGACCCTGCTGCTCCCAAACTGTAAATTCTAAACAGAAGCGGCTCCTTCATGTCATCACACGCACACACACATACACACACAAACACACACACACAAAGGCCTAGTTCATATTTAAGATGAATTTCTCAAGATCTAATCCCCACATACTTGTAAACCTACCCATACACAAACACACACAAAAACACACACGAACCACGATAATTCGGCCTGGGAGATAGCCAGCCAAGCCATAGTGAGTGGTGTTTACAAGGCTGTGACCACATCACCAGCTCCACGCAAATTAGCCTTCTTACCTGGGGTGAGCAATCTTAAGAAACAGCAGCGAGAGCCTGGCCTGGGCTGCTGATCAAAGCTTCATCAGCATCTAATGAGGTTTTATCATGAATGCACATTGCATGCCCTGTGGTCTCACACCTGGTTATAATGGAGAACCTCAGCCTGGAAATGTGAAGCACGTTTTTTGCTGTTTATAAGTTACTAAAAAACTGGTCAAAGTTATACCATCTGTTATCATAGTTCATTAAATTGTTCAAATTTTATATAACAATAAATTTAGTTGTTAACAGACAAGTTACCTATAAATAAACTGAGATATCAAATCCTAAAGTTCCTCACAGGTCGTCATGTTACCTAAAGCTGCCCTAACAGATATTTGTATATTCGCAAGAGATGAATAACAACCTCTGGTGTGAAAGGTTCCTGTATAAGTGTGAAACTCACAAAAAAAACTTTCTCCAAACTTCCTTTCAGTTTGCAAGAACATGGGCAGCTTAACTAGACTTTGGGCTGCGTGCCATGGAGGGAGAGAGTGAGAGAGATGTTTAATAACAGAGATGTTTCATTGTCAACCAACTTATCAACAGAAAATTTATAAATATAATGTTAATAATATTAATAACAATACAAATATCTGGCGAACGATTCCCTGCCAGACAGATATATTGAGTGATAGATAGCATGTGGTATGAAAGATTGCCTGTATGCTTCCTTGTGGCAGCAGAGCTCAATCAGTTTGTTAGAGAAGTTGCTTTGCTACCTGCCCAGTAAGTGTTGCTCATAGTGGGCAGGATTGTCTGTGATGGAGAGCAGTTTGGTCAGTCACCTCTTCTCCATCACAGCTTCAGAAGTGCTATATTTTACTATAATAATTCACTCCCACTGCTCTCACATTACTGTGTTCAGGTAAACCTCTGAGGTTAGCACATAACTAGCATTTAAAACAGGGCTAAATGTGAATATTAATTTGCCAGCGTCAACAAAAAAACTACATATGAAAACTATGTTTTCCTCATTTCTGGAAATTTTACAGCTTGTTAAACTGTACCACGTGCCCAAAATGAATCTGCTAAATTTGCAAGAGTATGATTTATTTTCTTAAAAATATATTATATAATAATTGTCCTACAGAGTGGATCAGGATTTGCAACTGTGCAAATTGTGCACAAGTTAAAGCTATTTTATACAGTCCCCACAGCATCACTGTTGCCAGTGCTATCAGCAGAATGATAACATGCTGGATGTGCTGTTTGTGAGAGCCAATAGAGTAGTGTTTACCATTGTTTTCAACTCTCGCTCAATCGCTATAAACACCAACTTTTCATTCTGCTCACACATCAGTTCTGGCTTCATTCTGGCCTCCTCTCCAAATCTGTAACCCTCACGTCCCATCTCTCCTCCTCCTGACAGATCTTCCACATGACCTATGACCTAGCCAGTGCCGTGGTGCGAATATTCAACCTGATTGGTATGATGCTACTGCTGTGCCACTGGGATGGCTGTCTCCAGTTTCTTGTTCCCATGCTGCAGGACTTTCCATCTGACTGCTGGGTCTCCCTCAACAAGATGGTGGTAAGAAAAAAAATGCTTTTTGTGTATGTTTTTGTGTTCAGTGCGATCATAAGTTAGACAATCACAGGAAAAGTGTTCACTGCACAACTAGCGTGGTGACACAGCTTATTTATTCAGACTGGAGTTGGGAGCTTTTGTTCAGCTTCAATTAACCCCCCACTAGTCAAACCCAGGAGACACGCCAGTGTACGGCAAGTAGGAGGTGGATGAAAGAAAACATGCTGCTGTCACTCAGTTCATATAGCAGCTCATGCAGTAATTTAGGTGTGCTCTTCTTTCTTTGTCCTGTCAAATGTCCTGTCCTCCTTCTGGGTGGCAGGTGGCTTCTAGCTGTCTGTTGGAAGACAGACCATTAGGAGAGGTTTTCACCAAAATTACTGCTGGCATGCATGAGAAAAAATAAATTAATAAAATGAATGCATACATAAATGTAAAAAGAAATTGATAGCTAGTATTGAAACACACTATCTCCTAATCCAACTGGATAATTAATGAAAAGTAATTATTAAAGTTTTGTTCATTTTGGAAAGCACTTATTGTCTAAGCTATAAAACAAAACCTTATAACATTGACTAAAGAACAGCCTCTGTTTGTCTCTATTTTATTTAAATTGCACGATTAATCACAAGTGTGGACAAATAAAGAGGAGAAACACCCAAAAACTACTGTTTGGGTTTTTATCATTTTGAACTTAATCCCTTTATCCAGTCTCACATGTCATTCTGCTTCGGAGATAACAGATTGGAAGGTGGTGAGTGGCAGTGGCCGGAGGCACAGACAAGTCAGAGGATACAAATACCTTTTATCATAAAACTGTATTTCACACACATATATTCACTTTCACACATACAGTATGTTTGTTGGCAAACAGAAGAAGAATTATGGTGGTTTCAAGGAAGCATTAGTGTCAGTGTCAATCCTGTTTGTCCCACAAAAAAAGAGAGAAACATTAGAATTGGTTTAAATATTTTGTATGAAGTACTCAAGGGATATTTTGGATACGGCAGCTGAGATGATAAGCTTAATGAATGGCTGTGACTCTGCGATTTGTACAGTGTGCGTGCAATGTTGTTAACAGAGAGGTGACGATTGGTTTGTGAGCAGCTGTAAGTAAACTGGTGAAGCAGATTGCATGCAAGCGCAGGAGGAAGAGATCTGCTCTAATGGGTGTAAATAGATTGAGTTATAGAGGACAGTTTGCATTGCAGGGGCTCACTACAGGAAGAAAACAGAAAAAATAGTCTTAATCTAATGTGTTAATTGACAGCAATATCAACAGTCCTAGAAACCATCGAATTATCTGACAGAGCTAAAAGACGTCATTGGTTGGCTGCCGGATGCTTATATCTCCACATAACTGTAACTGTCTTGAAACCATTTTTTATGGGGAACATTACATCTTTTGCTCCTTCTCCTAAGGAAGTTCAGCATACCGGATAATTCCTTCTTTATGCTTTTGTCAGGCACTGGCTGACTCTGCTGCAGCTGAGAAATGCTTGATATGCTGGGAGAAAACCTTCTAATTTTGGCACAGAGATTTTTGGCATTCAGTTCCCTGAAATACACTGTGTACTATGGTGCTATGGTGTTTACATGAATAGGTGTGTTCTGTTATGAGTGTGTGTGATCTCTAGGAACAGATGGATCTCACACCAATTGACCCTAGGGGAGATTGCTGTTACTTCTCTGTCACTCCATCCCTTTCTTTCTAGTTTCATCTCTGGCCATCCTATTTCCTCTATCTCTCTTTCTTGAATGTATGAATTTGTATGTATGGAAAATGGCTTTATAAGTTGCTTTTTCAGTGACTCTTTTATCCTTCATGCCCCACTTCTTCTTTCGCTGATATCTCCTTCCTTATACATTCAGTTTTCCAGAGTGACGTGTGTTGTTTAGGGCTTGTGCCTTTTTCCAAGCTCGCTGCCATAATGCCAGCGAGCACACATGTGGGTGTGGCTGCCTGGTGTGCCCTGTCACTGCCATTTCAGGGTAATCAAGGTCACATCTTCTTCAGAGCTGCTTTGAGTGAGAGATCCAGCGTTAAATGATCCTCGTGCCTCCTCGGGCTGACAGGCTGCCTGCCTGCACTGGACATTTATTGGACTCCACCCTGTTTTGCTCTCTGCATCATGCATGCACTTAGGGTTATGGAAATAGGGCAAGAAAGCCATTCCTGAGAAAAACATGGAACTCGTTTCTTCAGTAGCAATTCTTATGTGCATTTTTATGCATGTCCCTTTATATAGATGTGTTGTGTTTGACTGAGATTTGTGTGCATGTGATATATAGTACAGTATAACTAAGTGATAGTCAAAATATCCTCCTTCAGACTGTTTTTTTTCTGCAGTGTATTCATCTCTGCCTCTTAACACTTAATAAGGGAAAAGATACTCCTGCAGCAGACAGTGGTGTTTATTGTAAGTCGACAATCAGGCTCCTGCTGCAGAGTGATCAAGAGACCGGATGATCGTGGTCTGTTATGTAAGTGACTCTCTGTTATGTGAAAGATGACAGGTGGTTTTGTCCCATCTCCCTCGGCCTGATTGGCTGTTATATCAATGGCATTAGAATAAAGACGCTCTTTTCCTCTCGACTTCTTTCTCTGCATCAAAAATGAACTGCGTTTCTTTATAACTGGAGAAGCAGAAGAGCTGCTGTAACTGCAACAGAACACCAATTTGTGAGAACCTATTTATGCATTTGCACTGTATTGAGGCACACAGAGATGCACTTCAAGAAACATTCATGCTTTGGAAGTTGATAACGAGGCCCTCCATTCATTCTGAAGTGACCGAACCGGCAAACAGGCCTGTCAGTGCATATAAAAATAATGGACAGTTACTGTGTGAGGTCTGTGTGTGGAAATGTTGCATATGTGTGTGAATAATAACTGCTGTGTATGACCTGACAGCCACTCTCAGTGCTAATTTGGTACAGATTTTTAAGAAAAGTTAAAGTGGGTGGTGCTATTTACAGCAGGCAATACAACAGAGAGACTTTAAGAAACCAATTGACAAAGTTTAGCTAATTAAATGCATTTTTAAGTCAGAGTGACTGTTGCAGCCCACAGACATGTATTTTTGTTGAAGAGGATTAAAAATTCTTGCAAGGTCAAGTCATGTTGTAGCTAGCTAAAAAAATAGAAAAGGAAAAAACAGCCTCACGGGCTGGTTGGAGCTGCAGTCTTTGTGGGCCAAGTTGCCCCGGTGAAACCAACCCCATTTTATGAAGAAAAGTTGTCTTGTCATTTTTAGCCGTGTAGTAAAAAGCAGTGAATGCTCTTTGCTGCTTTACTTTATAATGAAGGCAAACTTCAAAATAAATACATAAATACAAACCTCAGTGTAACCTGAAGTGTATCCCATAGTTGGTTAGAAATCTAAATGTGGGAGGAAAAGCTTTTGAAATATGCTTAGGATGAGCAATTGTTGGAATACTTATGTTTTTCTGAAACCTATCTGCAAAAAGAGAGATGAATATAAGAAAATTGCACACCAAAATGAGACTGATTGCTCCTTTAATTCAGCTCAGTTTTTAAGATCAGTATAAATAAGTAGAATATGCCTTCTATAGCATCATATTGTACAATGCATGTCAGAGACTGAGAGCTGAGTTAACTAAGAAATCTCATAGGTTTAAGAATGTAGTTCCCTTTGTGGGGTGGGGAAGACAACTGTGGCCCAACCCATTTGTTAGAGTGACTAACCACATTGTCGTCCACAGACTTGTGTTGCTACCATGGCTAAAAAACAAAACAGCAAAGCAAATGTCTCTTAAAAATGTCTCGAAGCCCTGCAGAATTATTCTTCCTCTCCTTTTTATTGTCAGTGTTTAAACAAACGAACTTGAAACGTGTACTTGGTCGAGAACAGAATAGATGCTTTTGGGCTTGACTCATATGGCCACAGCTTGCATCATTAACTAGACAGAATCTCTGGATGCACATGGCTGCACACAAACAGCAGTTGTGAATACTACAGCTGCGTCTCACTTTAGAGACCGGATCCTCCAAATGATACAGCCCACGCAGGTGGGGTTTGTTAGAGGACCCGATGGTCTGACTGAACCCTTATTTTTTTTCAGCAAAGACTCCGTGCGAACTTAAAGTTCTATCAATCACTGTAGTCCACCTGTAATTTGTAACCTCAGAAAACTTAGACTTGCATGGCTAGTTTTTCAGTTTTGCTGAATGCGAATAGATGGCAGCTATGATCTTCTCCCGATCCAATACAATGCAACATTATATCATTTATAGATATATAATACTATATATAATATATATATGATTATATATACAAACATTAATTATATATATTAGATTAAATATTGCTTGCATAGCCAGCAAGTAAGTGGATCATTTTTATCTGTGTGGAGGGTTTTTCATTGTGAATATGATTCTGAATCTCTCCCTCCACATATTTGTCAACGGAGAAATTCCACATAAAGGCTAATAAACCCAAAATCCAATAATAAGAGCTTATTGAGCAGGAAGCTTTGATCCACAGAGGCAAATTCTTCTTACAGATCATTTCAATTGGACATATAATTTACAGGCATTCATTTCACATTCAACAAAGTCAATTAAACAATACACAGGAGTATGACTTCAATAAACCAGACTGAAACATAAAATCTGAATTATTGACACATACAACACAAGCGTTCCTTTAATGGGCTATTCCTATAAATTGTAGCCGTACTAGTAGATGGCTAGTATGGCTTTGGGGGATGTCAGTCCCACCAGTTTGGTTTACACTGAAATATTTCAAGAATGTTCATATGGATTTTAAAAACATTAAAGATACTGAATCATATTTGCTGTGCTTGTCCATCAGCTTTTTACATTTTAACAAAACAAAATTGGTGACGCCAGTTCAATTTTGTGGAATAGCTGCATTTTTCTCCCGGAAACAAAACTTCAGGTTTTAATCTCTGAATATTAAAATAAAATCACAGCATGTAAGTGAAGCAAATAACAGAAAATAAAAAAATACTGCATTTGGTTCACCCTTAGGTGACTTGCCCCACACCTGATGCTGAATGAAAAGCTTGTAGTTTAATTAAGGAAAGAAATTAAATACAATTAGAAATTAAAACCTGTGATTTAGCGTTCATCTGATCTGGCGTCTTCCTCGTTAGTCCATCATTTATCTCTGACACGCTGAAGCTACAGTAGCTTTATGCATGAACACTCTAATCAAACACATTACGCTGTGCTGTTACAGTCAGCGTTCTTAATTAATACTGTTACGCAATTCAAGCAGACACCAAAACATCTTGCAACTTTCTGGACTCATTTGCATTTGAATAATAAATACAAACATGGACCCACTGCTTCTAAATAATGAATCTTTACATTGCTAACAAGCACTTTCATGGAACTTTACATATTAAAGTTCTAAATGCAGGCTCTTTGAAGCAAACCAAACTCCCTCTGTCACTTGCAGACTTTCAGAGAGAGGGACTGCAGTGTGTTTAAGAGATGTTCAGCGCTCATACAGCTGAATAGATGCTGTGAGCCAAACACCTCGTAAACCCAGCCGGGTGTGCCAGCATGCACGTACACCCACTATTCTATAATTACGCCATCGTGCATCATAGATGTCCCATACTCCCTTTGTGCTCTCCTCTAAATGTATTATGTACAATTAGCGATCATCGGCGTTGCTCAGTGAAGACTGATAGCGAATAAAATGAACACAAGCGCTAATTTAATTCGTCCCACCCATCTCACCCCCCACCCTCACATAGGGTGGTATCTCTGTAGAATTAGTTTATTGTGTTATTATGAAGGTTGTAATTTTCAATAGTAACAGACAGCTGTGCACTGTGTCAGTTTTAATCACTTGTTATCACAAACTTGAACACATGCTAACTGCTTGCAGCTGGTCAGTGTGTGTGTTGCTCTCGTCTCAGAGGGTTTTCTTGGTCATGCAGTCACATGCGAGCGAACAGTTCAACACTGAGGATGCCATGATTTTTCACTTTCTTTGTTCTCAAGACTGCAAAATAGCACGCATCACGAAATGCCACCTTTATCTCTAAAGCATCGTATGCCTCAGAATGAGTTTTGCTGTGTGTTTAGAGGACCCACGATGCTTCTCCTAATTTTCTGTTTTCACTGTTACCTAGGAGAATTGTCACGTGTCGGCATATGTACGAGTAAACCCTGTGAGCCAAAACCTCAGGCATACGTTTAACTTTCATAGATTTGTGATCAGGAGTTTACATCCACTCATGATGGGCATGAATGTCAGGGTAATGTTTGGGCTTTTAACAATTTCTTTGAAGTGTTCTTTTTCCAGGATGGAATAATTGAACAGCATTCATCTTTAATGACTAAAAAAAATGAATCTGGTGCACAAGTCAGACAGTTTTGGTAGCCATCAACAAGTTCTGGCATAAATCTAGCTGGATATTTGAGCACCCCTCTTGACTGAATTGACAGGGTTCATTCTTTGGTCGGTTTCCTGGCACTGATCCGGGTTTTAAGGATAATCCACAAGTTTTCATTAGGGTTGAGGTCGGGGCTTTGGAGAGATCATTCCAGAAGGTGGATGAGCCATTTTTAAACAACTGCAGATTTCAACATCATCAGTTTACACACAGCAAAACTGTGTATTTGTTTGTTTACCTCCCTCTGTTTTGTCTTTCAGGCGTTGTCTGTCGTTACAAATGCAGCAGTCGGAGACACTGCATGTCTGATTGCTTCATCCCCGACTTTTTTCCCCACCCCCATACTTCTTCTTCTTCTGTTCCTCCACTTTCTTCTCCTATCTTTAGCCAATGTGGCCTTCACTTGTGTTGTTTACATATACCATTCTAATGTCACAGCAAACTCAGGGTCAGTTGTAGTCTCGAGTGGCACCTGGTGCGGTCTTCTGCTGCATTAGCCTCTCTGCTTCAAGGTTTGACATGTTTTTATAATGAGTGGTAGTTTAAGTTACATTTACCTTCCTGTAATGTGGCCATTCTCCTCTGTCCTATGACATAAATAAGGGTTTTTGTTCAGCGACCCACTGCTCACTGTATAACTCATTTTTTTCAGATGATTCTGTATAAACCTTATTGTTGGTTATGATTGAAAATACCACTAAATCAGCGCTTTCTGAAATACTTCTGGTATTGCCTGTCTGGCACCAATAGCCATGCCACATGTAAATTCCATTTGATGACTTAACGCTAACCAACAATTATGCATATACATCCTACGTTTGTGCTTATGTCATGTACTTGTGTGACAATCAGATCAGAAACAGAAAGCTTACCTGCAACATGAGCCATGACGTCGCCCAAATCATTTCTGGGAACACGGCATGCGCTAATTTACACCTGGGCTTTCAGTAACAGCCACGTGGCCATAATGAAAGACAGTCAGGGTATTGCATCTTCCACCCATAGATGAGTTATACTCTCACCCCTTGTGCTTGTACCAAGATAGTAACATAAAAAACTACTGCCAGTGACTGTAAATTTATAGTAATGATGTCTTATAAATGTCACAATAGCATGCAGCAGTAGTAGATAAGCTATTTTATCATCAGGAGTTGTGGTATAGATCAAAAAGAAACAGGCTAGGGGCAATGTCATGATTTTATAGAATGTGCTCATGAACTGATGTAACCCAGGAGTATGAATGGATGACTTTGTAATTACTTATTGTATACAGTATCTTTTATACAAATAGTGTTTATTTATATGTTTTTATTAGTTTTTTGAGCACTTTGTATCATTAAAAAAATTGTAATATCATTCAATGTCAATATCAATATATTTATATTGCGGTGAAGCTCTGTCGGTTGAAATACAGTGTGTACTGTATATTAATGTACACATGTATTTGACTATAGGAGAATAAGCTGGAAACAGGCAGATACATGCAGCTGACTGAAAGAGGGTGTTTATTTCAACACCTTGGGGCTCCCTGCTCCTGCTGCTTATTCACCAGCAATGTGGCCCACATGCTGATGGCCACTCCACGTCTGTTCGCCACCTGTGGCAGTCAGGGAGACTTATGCTTAATTTATGCTAGCCTGGTTGTGTCCATTTGCAGAGGTATTTGCCTATGAAGCGCTTACAAGAGGGGTTTTCAGCAACTGCAACCGAGCTCCTGTGCAGTCCTCCAAAACCCCTTGAAACGGATGATGCTGTGTTGCAGTCAAATGCTGATTGGTTGAGAAGTGAGCAGAGGGAAGGGAGCAAAAGGAGAAACCATCAGGGATGAAATTAAAAAATCTGTATTTACAGCACAGACAGTCGCTGCAGTGGACACTTTTTATTGTTCCCAACACTTGATTTCACTTTGATGGACCAACAGAACAAAACATAGCAGACAAGTTGTAGCATATATATGTGACACTGGGGGCAGTCACTGCAGGAAGATGACCAGTCTGCTCACAGACTGTCAATGGACTGCCTACACACTACCTCCATAATTTGTCAATTAGTCTCAAACTCTGCACTTACATATATTCTCAGGGTTTGCAGATAATATTTGTTATCTTAATGTGCTTAATGATTAATGTTTACAAATTAAAGTAAAGGAAGTATTGTAGTTGGAAGGTGGTATTGTGTAGAAATAACAAAGCTGACATAGTGATGGTTCTTAGAACTGCTGCTTTTAGTATTTTGCATCAGATTATACAGCTCTGTTTATTTCCCTAAACAAAATCAGCAGGCCGAGTGACACAAGGGCACAAGAGTTTCTGGTAAACCCCATCCCTTGAGACCAAGTGCCTTTGAAATTTCATCTTCTTTATTTGCATTCCTCCAAATCACCTTTAAAATGCTAAATTATAAAGACCTGACAGCATTCCTTCTCCAGTACATCCTTTTTTACCTCTTCCAAAACTAGCAGAACTTGAATCTTAAATTTAATGCAAATGCCAGAGAAAAATATGTGTAGTCAATCAGTGGCTGACAGGTTGAGGAGCCGCAGAAGAAACACACATACACACACATACTGTGGTACATGTGTGTATGTGTGAGAATACAACCATTTGAGGGGAGGATGTGAGGTTCAGTAGTGCCTGTGGAGGGCTTTCTAATGAACCCTAAGGTAGAATGAGTGTGCCAGAACCAATCAAAGACACACTGGAGTAGGTAGATGTACGAGCTCCTCATTAACCAAACACTGTGTTTCCATCTTCTTCTGCGTAGCCAAGGTGAGAGGATGTTTTTCAACGATGATGATTGGGCTAAACCTGAAACAATCACCACACACGGAACCACAGACCACAGGAATGTCTTACTCTTTAGATGACTCATTCTTTAATTCACCCTCTCTTGCATCAGTCTAATGTGTATGAACAGTATATCTTCAGCAAAGAAGATAAGAAGAGAGTTTCAGGTGTCAAAGCCAAAGCATGAAACCAAAAATATGAAAGTGGAAGTTATTCTAGGATCTTGATTTCTCTTATTTCTTTCCAATCTCTTCAATATTTTTTTCTTTAACTTATATTTTGTTTACTAAACTGATTCTTACCCTCATATCTCTTTCTACAGAACGACACATGGAGCGAGCTGTACTCCTTTGCCCTCTTTAAAGCCATGAGCCACATGCTGTGCATTGGATATGGAAGACAAGCCCCAGAGAGCATGTCGGACATCTGGCTGACCATGCTCAGTATGATTGTAGGAGCCACCTGCTATGCCATGTTCATCGGCCATGCCACCGCACTCATCCAGTCACTTGACTCATCTAGACGTCAGTACCAAGAAAAGGTAGGGCTCTGACTCACCGTTGGTGTATCACCATTTAAAAAAGGAAAATCTGGAATTCAGGTGAAGCAGACATGTTTGGGACAGTTAGTTAAAGCTGGTATTAATATTAATATTTTAACAAAAGTATTATTTTCTTGTTTGTAATGCCTCTGTTTAATTACTGCACGAAAGGTGAGACACTAGATTTTTTACTCATGTGTGGATGGAGACGCAAAAGTGAGATAAAAATGCATATTGTAGTCCTAGGATAGACAAATGTTTCCCAGGGCGTTTGCCAAATCAGCTTGGTGATGATATATAATGAAGATTCTGACCCCCCTCAAAACAACTACTTTTTTGCGAGTTCACAAAATAATTGTTTTGCTTTTTATTTCCCTTGATATTCGATCTGAGGCATCGTATTTTCAGGACTTTAAAACATTTTATTTTATGTCTTTTAAAATCAATAATCCTCAAACCACACTATCTGCACTCATCTTTGGAACAGTTTCTCCCTTCTGAGGAAATAATCTGCCTGAGAACAGTGGACTGTGTTTTTGTGGATTATCCTGGATTACTGGGACCCCTTTTCTGGAAAGGATTGCTGATGATATTTTTTTTCTTAAATTCAATTTATCCCAGGTGTTAGCAACACAAGCAAAATTTAATTTAGTTCCACTTTACCAGTGTGGTAAATCTAACAGAATAACTGAGTTAGCAAGTTGTACTGCAAGCGATACTGTAATTTTTAGTATTTTGTTGAAATAAACAACAAAAAATAAGGGGGTTGAGTTTATCACAGTCTATCTTTAGCTCACTGGTGGCATAGATCAGGGGGTCCCTCTGTTCCTTTCTGATCTCATAAGGAGACTCCAAAAAGAAATAAAAATTCACAGTTTGTGCCTTACAACAACATGGATAAGGTTATCACATACTAATGAACAGAGATGGGTCGCTCATTTGGCTCCAACCTATTTTGATAGGAACAGCTTCTGCTCTATCAGTTCGATATTCATGGGTTCAGCTCACTGGGCTTCAGCCAGTCTGTCGTCTCTGTACAACAGCAGATCAAAGCTTTAGGTCTCTGCAGACCATGGAGGGGAGCTTGCTCCTGCTTTTTCTTAATTAATGGTGACAGTGTTATTGGTGCTCTGTGTCTTGTTAGTTTCCTTAGATACTGGGTGATGTGAAGATGTCTCATGCTATCTGATCTCATACGGATCCATACAGATATGATAAATATGGGGTGGCTGTAGCTCAGGTGGCAGAGCAGGTCAGCCACTAATCAGAAGGTCGGTGGTTCGATCCCAGGCTGCCTCCTGGCTGCATGCC
>NW_024582403.1:2055198-2095293 GCF_018398535.1 Haplochromis burtoni | reverse complement strand
AGAGGCCATAACGCACACCTCTCTGTTTGGCAAAAACCAAACATAGCATATCAAACATTAAAAAAACAAGTGCAGCTATGGCCTAGACCTCAGCCAGATTGAAATGCTGTGGTAGAGAGCTGCACAAAAATGAATGCTCACAAACCTAGATAAAAGTTGGGTACAATTCCTCCACAATGATCCTGAGTCACGGCTGCTTCTGCATTTTAGCTCAGTGCTTTGTTAAATAAATAATGATATGGTGAAACATATTGCATGTTTTTGTTCATCTCATTTATTTCCTTTTAAGACGTGGTAAGCACTGTCTGCACATTTATCTTTAGGAGACAAAAACATTAAAGCAACACTGCTATGAAACTGACCCTTAGTGATTTTGCCACTAGCTACATCTGGACTGCCCTGTACCTCCTATCAGCCCGAGCCAGTTGCAACATTAGCACAATGCCAACAATTGTTTTAAAGCTACTTACTGAAGCAAGCAGATATAGTTTGCTAAAAGTAGTGATAAAACATTTAAATACTTAAGAGAGAGGTTAGAGCTTTAAAACAGGTAAACACTGCTCACATAATCCATAAAACTACTTATAGATATAAATATTGGTTGAAATACTGTTCATCTGACAGGGATATGCTGTAAAGAAAGAAAACATTGGGAAGCACTGATGACCACTTTCCCATTAACACAACATCCCCCTCTTATCTCACACTTACTGTCTCTATTTATGATCCAAATTATAAACAGACCAATAATCAAACAATATATGTCAGCTCGGATAAAAGCAGAAAAATGCCAGCATGTCAAACTCCATCCCACAGTAAACAGATCCACATCTCTCTTTGGGCAGTGCATGCAAACAGGAGAAGATGCTTAGTGCGGAAGTTATGACATTTCTGTCTTGACACAGCATGCAAGCGCTAACTGTTGACTTTGTGTTATGTCAATACAAGTTCATGCTGTTGCTAGCATTTAGACTATCCTACAAAAAGAATCTGTTTTGTCAGCTTGACGAGTTCCAGCTCATAGCTCTGTCTCCAGCCTGTTATCTCTTGGCAGGACGTATTATGAACCGCTGTGATGCACTGTTTAGTTCAGTGGTTAATGATGAACAAACAGTCACGAATGACTGGATGTTGGATAAGTTGGCTCGGTCCAGCCTTGCACTGTTTAGCTGTGCTGTTTATTATTTCACTGTTCTGCATCATGGAAGAATTGTGGATCTGAAAGATGGCAGGAATTGAAGCTACAGACGTCACAGCATTAATAAAACACAGAAACATATAACTGACACAAAGCAGACTGCAGCATGGAGTCAGACTCTCATTTCCCCTTTCTGTTTTTTTCCCCCAGTATCTCTTGAGTTGCTGTTAGAGAAAGGGCTGTAATCTGTGTTTAATGCAAGATGGCCTTATTTAGATTTATGGTATTAATGAAAAAACAGCCCAACTGAAACCCAGTCACAATAAAGTAGCATGTATATGTCTACCAAATAAGCTCAGTAAAGGGTGAAAAAAGTTTAAGGTGGTCGAAGATGTGTTGAGGTACAAATGGGAGTGGTGTAGTACTGATTCCAGGTAGCAATAAGGCAAAAAAAATGCAAAGCAAATTCAATTGAAATCACCTTTCTGGCTTTTTGCTAACAGACAAACATGGGCAGAATCAACATAACCTCCTTTGAAGAGGTAGTATAATGACAACAAAAATGAGAAACGTTGAAAATAACAATTGCCCAAATGTAGTTCACAAAATTCATAACAAGCAAGCAGAAAGGGCAAAAATTAAATAATGAAAAGACAAATGAATAAAGAATAAAATGCAGCTGGGAAATAAAAATAGAAAACATGATCAAAAGGAAAAACAACTCTGTGAAATGAAATTAGATTTTTTTTTTTTTTTAAATGCATGGGTAAGCATCGCAAGGTTAAAAGTTGGCAAGATCAAAAGGCAATCACATAAAAGCAAGTCTACGGGAGTGTATTTTGAGAAGTGGATTTAAAAGATGGTGCTGAATTAGTGATGGATTTCTTTGAGTGGGGCAGTCTACAGATCTAAGGTTGCTGGGTGCAAATGGCAACTACAAAGTACCTTTAATGATAACCGCTCACAGCAAAGACTGGATCCAGAGAGCCATTGCTTCTGTCAGGATGTTTGAATTCAATTTTTAAAACATTAATTTTGGTTTAAATTTAGTGTATCTGCCTATTTCTTTTCATAACTTCACTGAGGTGAACTTCTGGCCACGTGACAGTCACATGATGATAGTCCGTCATGTGTTTGCAGTACGCAGTATGCAATACAAACTCCCCATTTAATCATTTTAACATAAAAAAAAGGATCTAACTCTTGGGATGAACCAATGTTGTGTCTACACATAACAGACAGCTTAGCAAAGAATTAACTAGATGCATCTGGAGGGCGAGGTCAGGGGAGAAGTACAACAGTCATCTGTAAAACACGGTGGAGGCCATATCATGTTTGGGGGCTGCATTTCATCTAGAGGCTTTAGAGATATTGTCAATGTAACTCTGAATGCGCAAATGTACCATCTTTCTTTGATCCACCATGCATTCCCGTCTGGAATATGCCTACTGTGCCTTCATTTTCTCAAACACACTACCAGTGTTGTAAAGTCATACACAATGGAACACTATCAGTCATGGACTGGCCTTCCAGGAGCCCAGACTTCAACTTTATAGAAATAACGTGGGATCATGACAGAGAACGGAACAAAAGGCAGCCAACATCCTAAGAGCTTTTAGACTGTGTTGAAGAATAAAGGTGGTCAAACCAAACATGGACTTTCATGTTTGTTATAAGAATTGCGCAAACCAAATACTGTATTTGTGTTTGCTTATATTTCAATGTATCACTGGACTCACTGACCATTGTTCTTGCAAAATATAACAATATGGGGGGTTGCTCAAGACCTCCGAACAATGGTGTCTCATTCTTTTACAGATATTTGCTGTTATTTTAGAGAGAAAATAGTAGAATATAAATATTTTAGAACATGTTTTAATTTTTTATTTAATTGTTAGATGATATTCTTTTGACTTTTACAGTGTCAAATATCATGAAGTGTTCTTTTGGTGCTTGGACCCTGGATCTTTGAAAACCCTCTTCCCGTCTTCATGCTTCCATCTCTCCCCTGTTTTATGTGTCCATTCGCCCTTGACTGTTGGGCAATACACCATCTGGTAGCGGACACCGCACATGGACAGAGGGCATTAGCCCTTATGTAACTGTACTCCCTCTCCTCCTACCCCATCACTTCCTCCCCTAAAGAGCCACGGAGCAGTGTGTCCAAACAGTGGTGAGAGGAGGAAGATGTGACCCCTGGGGACTCACATGATGAGCAGAGATGCACTTGGCCTTAACACATCAAACAGCGACTTCAAGAACTACTCACTTTATAACCTAGACAATCACTTGAGTCCTGACCTGGACAACTTGGGACCCATCTCTTGCATGTGATAGATCAGATCTACATCATCTGAAGTTTGACCCCCAAAAATATTTTTACTTTGCATCCACTTACTTGCCCTTTGTGGAGCTCACAGACACTTCTCAAGGCTTAAAGTGAGAAATGCCAGACTCTTGTTTGCAGTTGACGCTCATTATCGAATGTTTGGCTAAACAGCGACTTCTGCTGGTTCCGTGTTAAAGTCTTTCTGTAATCAGTTAAACATCCATGAATACACCTAAACTTGTGTAAAAACCCATGAAGGCGGTGCGAATCTGTGTCAAAATGTAAATTATATCCTTTGATATAATCATGTGTAATCCTCCTTTGTTAGTCTTATGTGCCATTAAGAAATCAGTGTTATCGGTGTAATTTTTGAAATATGTTAAAATCTATTACTATAGTAACAGTAATAACGATAATAACCCATGGGTCTGTCTCCACTCTTCAGTCAAAAGCTAAAAGGGTACAGCTGAAATTGACTTAGGTTTTATAGACTTAGAACAGCTCACACACAGACAGATATAAGACCGTCACATCTCATGCCATGACTCTCAGTGACATGGCCCATTAATACGAGCACCAATTCAATTTCTCCTTTCCCTCTGTGGCAGCTTACAGTGACAGCCATGCATCATGCTTGCAACTAGGGCTTTATGGCCAATCAAAAAAAAATAGAAAATCTGTGCAACTTCTGCAGCTATGACCTCCAGACTCTGACTTAATTTTATAAAAAAAAAAATACTTTGCTTCATACAAGTCCTACAGAAGAACCTGATTTCAGTGTCATCTTTCTCCTTGGGCACACTTTGTAAATTTAGAGTCCATTATTAGTACAATTCAGAAGCATATCATCTGCACCTGACGTGGATGTATTTGTTTGTACAATCAAAGGCAATTACAATGATGAAAGAGCAATCTTTAAACAGATGCACAGCTATATTTAGGGAAACTATAAATACACACAAGAAGTTGAATAAGGGATAAAAAAGAAAAAGAAAAAGGTAAAACTGACAGAGACATGCAAGGAAAGTGATTAACAAAGTAAAATATACATCAGAGCACAGGTAGGTAAACAGGGTGAAGAAAGCCGGGAAGCTATGTATTAACACAAAGAAACAAAGGAAGTGATCAGGCAAAATAAAACTGAAAAATTATGATGATCTTTGCTTGAGACTTGAAAACAAAACAAGCCCTGTTGTATTCAATTTTTTTTAAAACTTGCTCTCTTAAGTGGGAGGTATTACATTTGTAAGTGTGCATTAGCTGGATGTGGCTATGAACTTGGATTTTCATACACCTTCTATTGTCTCTGTTATCCAGCATGATTGACAGCATTAACCGAGTTCAAACAACAGCCACCGGCCATCTTTCCCCTTTGTTCTTTTGCATTTCCACAACATCATTTCCTAATATATCCTCATGAGAGACCATCAATTGTTTCTTCTTCACTTATAAACATCTTTTTCTTCAAGCATGAGGCCTTTTGAACATCACTCCTGTCCTGCTAACTTTGACTGACGTAGTCACTAATCTGAGTCTAATGCTGCGAAAATCAGAAAGGCAGTAAAGCTCGGCTTCTTCACCAACCAATTTCAAGTAGTAGGAGAACGAGGAAGCAAGCTCGCGAGAAAGTTGTCATTCTAGTTTAATTGAAGCTGTCACATACTGAATCACTGGGCAGGCAACACTTAATTGGAGCCTTCCCGTTTATCCCTGCGCTTGACTGAGTGAGTCAGATATTATGGAAGTTGGCTGAATCTTTATTGTTACTGACACATGGTGAACGGGAAGGGATTTGTCAAGTTAAACCGTTTTTTTTTTTAAATCAGGTTCGTGAAGGGCACATTCATTTTGCAGGAATCCCCCTTCATTATGTATATACGATACCATTTTGTCGTTGTTTGGATTATGTGTTGACTTTCAGCATATGCTCAAAATCTGAGCAGATGGCTGAGGAAGACAACCTGTAAGGTTTCATTTAGTACTGGCCTTTCATGCTAAATTAACCAAGACCCAAGGCAATTAATTAAGACTGAATGAGATGGAGATTAAAATTAGTTTACATAAGAAAGAGGAGGAAGCATTAAATTGTTTTTGCAGGTGTAATTTCATTATGTCGTTCATTAAAGCGGGCGATCTACTCAAGACATGGCATATATTTTATCATGTACCTATGTAAGGTAATTCATTACTATATGTATGTACATGTATCTATTTGTGGAGTACCTGCATCGCAGAACAGTATAATACCAGACAGTTACAAGGAAAGAGAATGAAAGAGTATTAGGGAACTCTGAAATAATAAACAGAAATATTGTGAATGGATTATAGCAGATGGAGCGGATTTAGAACAGTCCAACTGCCTCCAGAACTTTATTATGTTTTCCTGAAAACAGGACCAAAGGTGACTCCTTTCTGCCATTGTTGCAATTCTTACATAAAGCCACGTTTTTTTTGTCGTTGTTGTTGTTTTTGTCAAATCCACTCATCACTTTATATTTGGGGAGAAAACAGTTAAATAATGTCATACTGCGACAGCTAGTACAGTAGGTGTTGCATAAAGTATCTTGTGATTTGCTGTGACACCCATGCCACCAGGGTCAAGCCTGCGTTTTAGTCACAAAGCCATATGTCACTTCACAATGTGGCAAAATGTAATTTCCTGGAGAGCAAGCCATCCTTCCCAATGCATGTGTCTTTGACCACTACAAGCAAGGTCACTGTGAGTGCCCCCGCTGCTGACCCTCCATACATGCTGTGTCCTTTAAATCTAACTGTGAGCGTCAGGCTAGAATCTACTACTCATTCCACTGACAGTTTATTCTAGGTGTGACTCACAGTGTTTATTACACAAAGTTGGGAGGGAAAGAGAGAGGGGCCTTATGTAACATTAAGCAACCCCATCCACAGGGCCATACTCTCTTTAGCCAGTATTGATTACAGTTCTAGAGCAACTTTTCTGTGAGATTCATTAATATTATTCTCCACTTTTATGATTTTCTTTGAGTCTTTTTTTCTCCCTTTTTGTGTGTGCATGTTGCATCTTTATGCATCATTTTGTGTTGGTGTGCCTGCTGATATAACAGGAAGTGAAGTGCACTGCACTGGTTTCATGGCTAATCTTATCGGCTCATTTTTCAAAATCACATGGTCACATTTTCGCCCTCAGGGTGTTAATAGCGTGTGTAGTGTAGAGATTTACATATTTTTATACAGGAAGGAGGGAAGAGAGATCTGTTATTAGATACATTTTAATATATTTTTTATTTGCTAGATCAGTTAAACTTCAGAATAATGTGTATTCATGGGCTGGAGACACATTTCTTATCTTTTACATTTCAAATATGCAAACATATTCATTACTCAAGCTTCTCATTCATCATAGTATTAGACTTGTACTTTAGTTATATCTTTGATCAAGAGTAAAGATGATTTACTAGGAAAAGCACATATAGATAAACACTTTTAACATTTTTAACTGGATGTTTCGACTTTTTACCTTCTCTGATGCAATGAGTGCTAAGCTGGGGGGATTTCAGTTTCTTTCATTCCCACCATTCTCAACAGCTGGTATGTGAAACTCCATGGGATCATGGATATTTGTGATATAAATAAGTAAAGCCAATCCAAAAACTGTCTGTGTACAGTGAATAACATGCCTTTCAATTTCACATTATAGGAAAAGCTATACAGTAGGTCCAGCAGCTTCTGTTTTCACAGGGAATCCAGGCATTAAATGTGTTACAGAGCAACAAAGTGGACATTCAGGCTGCATTTGTTTCAGACAAGCATTGCAGTGCCGAATACGCGATGGTGTGAATCAGTGGGTTCAATTTGACTCTACAGTGAACAAACACGATGTGCCAAAGCCAACCTCTGTTTTCACGTGATTATTTCTAGCCACATAATTACATATTAATCAAGCAAAGGTGACAAACATCTTCCTTTCTCTAAATAGAAACTCTTTCCACTCAAATGCCCAGTTCCACTTAATTATTTACCTATTTCCCCTCAGTCTTCACAGATCATGGAAGATTTGTTTCACGTTTTTTTTCTTCATGAAAAATGAAATGCACAACAACAAAACACAATTCCTTTGTGAAAACCTTGATAGTATTTTCTGTAAATTTGTCATTTAAAAAAAAGCATTTGTGAAAGCAACATCACTAGACAGAGAGAGAGAGAGAGAGAAACTGGCTTTAGTTGGCATGTATGATCACAGCGTCCTTCTTCTCTGAACACATCAGAGCGGGAGGAATCCTCATGGGCTTTACAGAGCTGTCATGTTTCCTTAACTACTTCATCACAATTTTCTTCCCATGGCTACCAGGTATAAATAGGTCATAGGATCCCTGTGTGTGCAGCGCTGTACATCTCAGTTGCTTTATTGGTCATGCACACCTGAAGCTGATGGGGACAGTCAAAGAAACAGTCTTTTGAGAATGGTCTTTCCAGCTGCTGCAACTTCTGTATCAAGGCCGTGGTGATTCTTTAAAGTCGGACGTACTTCGCAAAGTGTCAAAATTAACAAGAAAGTTGCTGAATCCTGTTTTCATTGATTTATGCTTCTGTTCATTCTCATTAATATTCTCCTATGCCTCTCTCCATCTTCCAGTACAAACAAGTGGAGCAGTACATGTCATTCCACAAACTCCCAGCCGACTTCCGACAGAAAATCCATGACTACTATGAGCACCGATACCAGGGCAAGATGTTTGATGAAGAGAGCATCCTGGAGGAGCTTAATGAGCCTCTGCGCGAGGTATGAAAAAAAAAAAATCCCATACATTTTCTGTGATGTACTCACTCACCCGTGAATACACACATGCCTCCACAGATGAAATAAGATGGAATAAATTCAATAAAATAGTCATTTATCCTTGTTTCATCTGAAAAATGTAACCCCGTGTTTAAAATCGATTACTTCCAGCCTTCTCTGTATGTATTTAGTTATAAAATGGTCTAATTCAGACAGCTATCACCAAACCCGTGTTTGTATCTTTAACTGTAAATCCCTGTGCTAAAAATCTGCGCAGATTAACCAGTTGTATCTCCCGTTGCCATTTAGGAAATTGTCAACTTCAACTGCCGTAAGCTGGTGGCCTCCATGCCGCTGTTTGCCAACGCAGATCCCAACTTTGTGACAGCCATGCTGACCAAACTGAGATTTGAAGTATTTCAGCCTGGAGACTACATCATCAGAGAGGGGACAATTGGCAAGAAGATGTACTTCATTCAGCACGGGGTGGTGAGCGTCCTGACCAAAGGAAGCATTGGCATGAAGCTGATGGATGGCTCCTATTTTGGAGGTATGTAACTACTCAGTAATCTACTCAGTTCTATTCATTTCTGTTCTTCTATGGATTATTTACACCTTACTTCCCACTAGAATCCACTGCAGCAGGGATGTAAAACTCATTTTACATCATGGGCCACCTAAAACTCACTTTGATCTTAAGTAGGCCAAAGCAGCAAAACTCCCCTTTCTGTCTGTGTAAAGATAATTCATTACAAATGTAATCTCATTTAATGTGCAATTTCAACAGTAAATCTCAGTTTTCCTACACGATAAAGAAATGCTGCTGTAGCAAATGACAGAAATCAGTCGGCACAAAAATTAAATATGTAAAATTACAGAGAATGTTTTGCCTAGAAAAGGCAGTGAGCTTTGTAGTTTAATTGGTATTGTTTATCTATTATTCAATTACTTTGGTGTAGTGTGAATAACAATGTCTTTATCAGTAGGAAATACTGTAAAACCTATGAAAATACAGTTAAAAGTCCAAAATCTCTGCTCTCTTTCACATTTTCCAAAGCTGTCCAATGGGCCTGATTGGCGTCTTTGTCAGGCCATTTCTGGTCCCTGGGCCTTGTGTTTGACAGCCCCACACTTCAGTAATATCACAGATGTGTGTGTTACTTTTGCAGTTTGCAGATAAACAAAAAACTACCCCAATGTTTTATTTGGACTTCTTGTTCAGCCTTACGGCGACTTCTGTCCCACTTTCCCGGGTTGTTGTTCCTCTGTGGCTGTTTAGAAGCATGTGGTGCTACTATTGCCACGCATAAACCCACACACACACACCAACATACACTTTTTAGGTCCTGTAGCGTGACTCTTTGGGCTGCATTTTTAACATCCGATGCCCTCTGCAGAAGCTCTGTCCACTCACAGTTTCGTTGATGTGCCAGCTGCCCAGAGCACTGTTGTAGTGACATGACTGCACAGCACGCACATGCACACATCCATTCACACACACACACACCTAATTAATAACACCTAATTAGCACAGCAGAATGAAGATGATGGGGCCATTTATAATGTCAGACATCGAGTGTTTGAAGTCATGCCTGCGACCAGGGAGGAAATCACAGGTCTCCATGCACACAGCTAGCAGTGAGCTAAGAACCGAGGGGACAACAAGGTTTAACTTCCAGTGGGGTGTGTATGTGTGGTAAAATCTCTGAATAAGTCAGTAGCACTAAGTAGATGGTGATGTCACCATCACCAACCAGCTAATGCACGAAGTGTTTTTTGATTGGATTTACCTGCTTTTAAATTTTAGTATCCGACTTAACCTTAGCCACTGGTAGATTTTCTAACATTAAGGAACCTTTTCGTGGATTTTCTCCTTTCCACACCACACTACATTTTGTACAGTTATCACACACAGATGGAGTAGATTGCACTTTGAGGAACGGTTTTTCCTCTTTTACCCCTATTCCCTTTCCATAAAGTCCACAGTGAATACAGCCAAACATAACCTCATAATCATCATCTGTATTACACAGTGTGTGAGCAGATCCTGTGGACAAGCAGTTTGTTACTCAGATTCTTCTGGTGTCCCAACAAAATCCCAGGGGAACGGGTTAATTCCTGTCAACACATCAGAAAATGAAGCCGTAAATAAGAGAATTTGCAGATATTACATTAACTGAAACAGGAAACAGAGCTGGTTATGCCACAGAAACGGGTTACAATGATCATGATCCAAAATTGAAGCAAAGATCCAAATTGCCACAGTTCACATTAACCATCCAGCCTTTCTCTGTTCTTTCAGTATATTTAAGGATGGCAGTTTCCCCGTCTACAAGCCACAAATGGTCACCCAGTGGTTTGGAAACCCTTTTAATTCAGTGGCAGCAATTTCATTGGTATTATTATCCTCTGTCTGCACTTCCCAGTAGACACTATTGATGCTACCAGTATCTAAATGGCTGCGTTTTGTGTAAACAGGGATATTCCAATTTCAAGAGAGCTTTCTGAACATGATGCCTTTTCCTACAATTCTAACAAAAGTGGATTTCAAGCCAGTATGAAAAGAAGCTTATGCTAACGGAGAATCTAATGGACTGTATATATTATAAAAATGTGTATATACACATATGTGTGCTAATTAGTCCTCAATAACAAAGTATTAAAATACTTGAATTTCATTCAACCAGCAGACAGGTATCAGCTACAGCTACCTGTGTCTGCCACACCTGTTACTGTAAGCTTTAAGACTTCACAAACTGACAGGTAACAAAAAATATATAATTTTTAAAAATTACTCATCGAACACACCAAAACTATTTTTCTACAAGGGTGTAAACACAGATGTTATTGCTGTCTGGTAGTGGATTTAACAGATACACATGGAAATATAATTATTCTTCATTAGAAAGTAGATAAAATAAAGTGCGACTTCCTTGGATTGCTCTGAGTTTGTGAGAAACCTCATATAAACAAACAGGAACAGTCCAGTGCAGTGCCTGCTCTTAATGGAGTATCCTGGTGCCCCCACGCTCCCTTCCCCCTTCCCCAGAGAGTCAGAGGAGGTCAACCTTGCAGGGAAAGGAAAAGGAGGGAATATGGTTGTCAAGACAACAGTCAGCTCCAGCCAATAAAAGGAAAAAGTAATAGAGAAGAAGATACTAAAGAAGGGAAGGGAAACAACTGAATGCAATGGAGCACATCTATATATATGCTATACACTGCTGTCAGTGTAGTGCTAGTGAATGAGGAAATACCTAGGGTTACATTCAGCGGGTCATGCTGATGACACACAGCCTTTGTTCTGAGCACACATTTTCTTAAGCCCAGGAGTTTTCCACAGCCTGTGCGGAAACATAACAGAACATTTTAACATTTAATGTACTGTAACAGTGTTTTGGCTGAGCGTCGCACTGCTTAACAGACCTCTTACTCATAGCATTTCTCTTCTTTTCTCTATTGCTGTCTAACACTGAAATCTGTGGGTTTGCCATTTTCTGTTCTGACCGTATCTCTCACCCCTCCAGAGATCTGCCTGCTGACCCGTGGCAGACGGACAGCCAGTGTGCGTGCGGACACCTACTGTCGCCTGTATTCTCTCTCTGTGGACAATTTCAATGAGGTACTGGAGGAGTACCCCATGATGAGGAGGGCTTTTGAGACAGTTGCCATTGACAGATTGGACAGGATAGGTAAGAAGACTGCCATTATGTTCAATATAGATTTGGGTAGTCTCCTGTAGGTGTTTTACTATGATGTGATTAAAAGTTTAGAAATTTAAAACAAAAGCCAAAAGATTAAAAAGATATTTAAGACCACAGCTTTCAGATACTATTCATCTGTTGTAGATAGCTTTTTAAGGCTTACCACTTCTTCCTTTTTTTGTCCTCCATTTGTCCACTTTTCTCAATTTTTTAAGAACATCCTGCACACCAATCAAAGCTTTCAGCTCATAGCTCTTGGGGAATCACCTTGTTAAGAATTTGGAACAAATTATGTGTTTTTGTGAACGGCTGCTGATAACACAATGTCTAAAGATATAATTTAAAACTGGTTCTTTGCTAAGCTGCTACTTGAGTTAGGAGGCCTTTTATGCTCGAATGATTCAGTGTTAAATGGTTCAGCAAACCAAAAAAGAACAATCCTCTGACAATGGTCAGGTACATGGACAAGACTGAAAATGATAGAAAATGAAAAAGACCTTTAGAAACGGTAGAGAATAAGTATTCAAAGATCACTTTTAAAAATGCAAAAAGGTCAGTTTTTTGGAAGCAAAATTTAAATAAATTAAGGGTGTTGTAAGGCTTTTGTGCAGTACTGCAGCACTCAGGCTCCTCATTCCAATATCGTCTCTTAAATTTATGCAGAAACATGCTAGGCTACAATAAAGAAAAGAGAAAGAATGTGCGAAAGAACAATAAACAGTAAAAATGTATTTATTCTGACATGATTTATGAACAGAGATATGAACAGAGATTTAGTTTTGGATAATTATGCCTCAGTGATAAAAGCCACGTGCATTGCTGTCTTCATAAGCTTATGAGTCATTCACTAGATGAAATGAAGCATAAGGAAAACATACTCATTCATTACTGTGATGTCTCTGTCAAAACACTGCACGGTCTGACAGCTGGGATGTAGTCTATGAATGATCCTAACAAGGGCTGTGTGCGGTGTACGGCTCAGGAAAGAAATCAAAGGTGAATATGTATCTTTGTATGTTATTAGGTTCCTTAAGCTCAGTTGTTTTAGTGCAGTTTAACTCTTTTGGTAGATATTTGCCATTTTGGGAAGAAAAGCAAAGCCAGTTAAAACTTTTACTTTACTTGAAATGCATAATTCTGATTTTTTTTCCAGCGATTGTTCAGTAGCCTCAGTCTGGAGTGAATGTATATAAAACAAATATTAAACAAAAACACACAAAGATGTGCTCATGAATGCTGATTGACAGTTTATATTTTCCTTCACATTAAAAACAACTTTCCGTCTCCCGTCATGCCCCCCAAGGTCAGCTAATGTTACATCCCTCATCACATGACCACACCTCATATGTTCACGAGGCCCTGAATCTGCCACCTGCCAGCTGTTGCCATAGCAGCCAGTTTCCACACATGAGCAGACTTCAGTCAGGCAACTCACATATTTAAAGAGAGGCTTGGATTGTCTGCTTCAAGACCAAACCTCCAATCATACTTGATGCATACTAGTCACTAATGATGAGCTCTTTTAATTGGCTTTCTCAACAGTCTTTCTCAGAAGAAAACAAGTGGATCAAAGACACAGAGATCTATAAAAAGGTGCCTTAAGAACATAAGAGTCTAAATAAAAGACACATGCTTTGTTGGTTAAATAGCTTTCATGATTAAATAAATCTTTAAGCTTAATTGTCTTCAGTAGTTATGTATTGTTTTCTGTGCGGGCATTTATGACTAGAAGTTTGAATGAGGAATGCTGATTCAGCCATCCGTGCATTTTAATGACAACAGTGTTTGACCTGTGTGGGCCATTAATGGACATAGAGACACTTGTGTGACCTTCTGTGTATGTGTCATTATTTTCTACTAATCAATGGCTAGTAAAAGAAACTCTAGGTGTTACTTGGCAATGGTATTGCTGTGGAAACAGTGACGTATTATCCGTGCTTTATCTCTGAACCACAAATGAGGGTGGTCCAACTTGCAGTACCAACTTCTTCAAAACCATGATAATCCCCAACCAAGTTTGCACTTTAGAGGATGCAATCAGATGGTTGTATGCCTTTTCCTCTTTTTATTGTCATCCATCGCTGCTATTTATGATGCACATTTGATGAGCAGAGCCTGGCACTACAGCTTGGCCAGTTTACAAGCACCCAAGGAGGATGTATGACAAGAAACACCACCATATCTATGAGAAATTCCATCTCTCAATGGCTCAGTCACACTAGAGAAAAAACATGGTAGCAACCTCCTTGTGACTTGGACAAATTGGTGGTTCCCTGGTGAATCCATTGAATTATTTTTTTTTGATTTGGCAACTGATTACAAGTACTGTGGAATACACAACTCTTCTATGGGTCTTTTTCCAATGTAATGTTGCACTTAAATTGCTGTCTTAGAATAAGTACATTACTGTCTGTGGAGGAATTCTACGATCTATGAGGTTCTGACTGGTATGTAAGTAGTTGATGTAAATGTACCTTTAATGTCAGTTTTCTGTCAATCTGCCAGTTTATCACAGTTCAACCTGTTCATCTGTTTGATGTCATTCAATCACAAACTGATAGCTGACTGACTCGGTCTTATTGCTGTTTTATTGCCAGTCTCGATGCACCAAAGTAGCTTTGAAGATCGCAATAGGATTGCGAGTAGATGCAGACCTGATCCCCTTCAATGCAACCATTTCAAAGGCAGCTAGATCACACATTCATTGCACACTGATACAATAATTTTGTGTGATGCAGAGTTCTCCAACTGCTGTTTTCCCTAAGAGAATTTCCAAGGATGCAAGCCAACAAATATGCATTCCTTTGTCTCCTCTTTCCAAGCCTCCAAACACCTCAGAGAGTAGCTCTGTGTTATCAGCAGATAAAATCCCCATAAAAGTCAGTGGGAGGAGGAGGAGTTCAACACAGAGCTGGAATAAAGCAACAGTACTTACCAGGAACACCCACACTTTTGATTAATTTTCTCCAAGCCTTCTGATTTTTTGTGTGTCTATATAAAAGCTAAATTGAATCATACATTTCCAGGGCCACACATGTTACAGCGTTTCCCCCTTTTCTGATTGTTGGCATTATCAGGAGAATCCCATCTGTGGGAAAATCTTGCTTGATACACAGAATCAAGCAAAACTGCTGACGTTTAAATATGATCAACCTGTATAGATGTGTTTGCACACTCTAGTGCAGATTTTCATAATCACACTGTAATTCCACTATTAAACTCCCAAGCTGTGAGTGTTTTTATTCCACACATGCAGCAAATGTATCATGCTGGTGAAGCACAAGTCACCAAATCATCATCAGCCTTCCCCTCATGTTCTCCTTCTGGCTTAGCAGCTGGTTGTGGTAGAATAATAATCTTTGTTTGTGATGTACAGTAGATCTCAGGCTTTGCACTTACAAATAACCTAGCTCTGAAGTCAGCTTTCCAGGCTGCCATCCGCACTGGTGAATCAAGCTGACAATACTACAGTTTCCATATGAACACACAAACCTCTCTACATGCTGTGCTCTGCTGTGAGTCCCTTTTTGTTACCAGGGCACAACAGATGTTGGGTCATCTGGATTTTGCTAGGAAGGCTGCCAACATCTTGTCTTTGGTCTCAACATGTCCAATCCCTGAAGCAACACATCACAGTGTCCATCTTTTTCTCTCATACTTCATTGCCTCCTGTTTTAACAGTATCTAATGCTCACCTGCAATGAACCTTCTACTCTAAATCTGACATATTGAGGATTTGTTCACCTGATCTCACCGTTAGTTGCCTTCTCCTCACATGTAAGCCACTGGTTAGAGTGAATAGGTGTTAGTGTTAGAGAGAGAGAGCCTGTTTACTGACTATCAGCCTATCTGGGCCTCACATCAGAGGGAAGGCACTCAGCAGGTATCATACACAATAGTCTCTAACACAGTCATCTTACTTGCCTGACAGCAGTGGGTTTGAACTTGTGCGATCCCATTATTCTCTTCTCTGCAGTACTACTGTGACCCAGGATGGCCCTCAGCTGAAATGCACACCTGCTTTCACCTGAATTACTCTGTCTTAGTTTTATCTGTGCAGACAGTTTTTTCAGGACTAAGTGGGATTCTGCGGTTCACTCCTCAGTGGCATACATCATAATGCCTCGTACAAATCTGCCTTTATAATCCCAGCTGGTTTACTGTTTTACTTTTGAGTGCTTTCAAGAGGTTTTGCTATAAGAAGCAGTGCATTTCTGTGAGTCATTTACAGTCTGAGATCACATAAACCAGCTTAATATTTTAAAGCATTATGACCACCACATGAATTTATAACACACAACTGAATTAAGGAATGAACTGGTGCATGCTAGGATGGTTTCTAAGTCATTGATTCATGCCCTGTGCATTCCATGTTACTGTAGATCAGAGTGCATATACTGTATTTTTCTGTCCTTGGTGTGTCCTCTCTCCTTGGCGCATTTATGAAATAATGTGGACAAACTGCAGTTTTTAGTGTCGGATTCATCACGTGACTGTTTTTTACTTCACCAAGTGTATGCTTCTGCTAAGAAAATAGATCACACATCACTTGTTCAAGTGCGTGTTTTTGGCCACCGCACTCACAGCTGAGATGATGATGGGGAAAAGCCTCAAGTCGGCTGTGCAACTGCTTCTGAAATTGGGGCCACTCATCCAGCATTGCATCCAGCTGTGCTTTGAGCTGGCAAGGCTGGATTCAGTGCTTTGCTGGCAGCTCAGGTTCTCTCTTTTTTTTCACATAAAAATCAGAGGTTGGCTTCCTGATTTGGATGTGGTCTGTTAGCATCTGCCAGCAAACACAAGGCGAGACTCCCCATGCCATATAAACTGGGACACAGACCTTTTCCTCAGATGGTTTCACTAATCTCTCGTTTGCAGTTTATGATGCTTGCGACCATCAAATTTAGCAATAAAGGCATCAGTTGGTGCTGTTTACTGATAACCTGTTAAATTAGCAGTTGCAATAGCCGTCAATTAGCTGCACATATACGTTAGAAATACGTTGAAGTAAATAGTGTTTTCTCCTGTAGGGCTAATATATTGTCAGTGAAATGCTCCCTCTTACATCATATGCACTGAGGTCACTGCAGAAATAATGGTTGCCTGCACCTCTGCATTACCCTACAGCAGGCAGAGGGTGTTTCTGTGTCTGCGTGTCCATCAGTCTTGGATTGCTTGTTTGCAAAAAATGGATACAGGCAGTATATTTGTTTATATCAGTATATATGTGTAAATTAAGCTTTTTTCTGTTTAGCATATTATTAACAAATTGTAAGGTATGGAAATATAGCATTAAAGTCTGTTTTGTTTTTTCTTTAATTTTTTGCATTGTTTCTATTTGCTATAGCAACACTTCTTCCTTTTTCCATGTCTTTACAGGCAAGAAGAACTCGATCCTGATGCACAAAGTTCAGCATGATCTCAACTCAGGTGTTTTCAACAATCGTGAGAACGAGATGATCCAGGAGATAGTTAAATATGATCGGGAGATGGTTCAACAGGTGGATGTGCCACGCCCACGGGCCATGTCCATGACGCCTCCACTGACCGGTGGGATCTTTACGCCTCCAAGTTCCTCTGCCCACAATTCAGCAGTTGCCACTCTCCAGCAGGCTGTAGCCATGAATTTTTGTGCTCCGATGCAAGGAAACTCTGTGGGATTGGGTAACCTGCAGTCTCCCAGGATGATGAGGAGATTTCAGGTGATGCAAAGTGTATCGAGCCCTGTCTCAGCCTCTCCACTTCAGTCTCAACTCCTTGTTTCTGGTGCCTTTCCTCCGGTCCTGTCCAGCCCCCCTGTCCAAAGCCCACTAGCAGTCGGTGGGCGATCATTCCAGTATGGATCCAGTGCCCTGGCTGGTCCCACCTCAGGCTCACAGCTTTCTCTAGTCCAGCAGCACATAGCCAGCCCCGTGCACAGGCCCAGCACACATAAGAGCACCCATTCTTTGCAAATGGGAAGTCTGAGCCAAGATGCCAGGGCACTGTCAGCTTCTCAGCCTTCACTGCCTCACGAGATGGGACAACCAGCTGTCCCTAGTCCACCCCAATCTACACGAGTCTCTTCTACTTCCATCGAGCCCCCTCACACCCCACTGGGTCACACAGGCATCCGGAGCGCCATACCACACAGGGTGGTTCTCCCACACCAGATGTCTGTTGGGGCCTTTCCTGTAGCATCCCTCCCTGGTTCTGTTCATGGTTTTCCACCTGTTGCAGGGGTAGCAGTAGGAGGAGTGGGAACTGGTCTGGGAGAATCGGGACTCCCCAAGAAGGACTCTTTAGTGAGCCTTCCTGAGACAGACCACATCAAAGTCAAATCCAGGCTATCCTCAAACTTGTGAACCTGATTAAAAACACTTGGAGAGTGACTCAACAAGGATCTTGACTACAGGAACATGGGGAGATTTCTGTTATCTCTCCTACAGTTCCTCTTCTCTTTATTCCAGTTTGACTATCCGATCGTATGAATGTCGAATGAGATGCAGCAGGGAGAATCTGATAGGCGACCGTTCTAATATAATAAAGTCAGTATGGTGACTTTTAAAATTGCAGCACTCAGATGTTTCTACTCACAGAAGTACTAGTTGCACAGATTGGTAATGGTACAGTAGTGTTTTTAATTCACAACATAATCCACAACACATGGGAAATTTGCTTCACTACCCCTTCCTTCACCTCATTTTATGCAAACTTGGGGTTGGATGAGAGTTAAAGAGATTCAGGGATGTGCTTAAAGTATCAGAAGTTGGCACTTTAGTGGGATCTTATTGCTATATTTGAGCAGATTTTCCCAGTAGGTTGGCTGCAAAAGGCCAAATTTATAAGAACAACACTACACAATATTAATGATGATATTTCAAAGTATACAGTCTAAAAGCAGTCTACTTATCAGATCTTATTAGTCTGATTTATAAAGTATAAATCAGACTAATAAGATCTGATAGCCCTTAACTCAGATAAATAAGTCCCAGATCACAGACAGTTAATATCCTCAATGCTGAAATTACGATTGTATTGTTTCTTCAAGCCAAGCCACTGATTTCTACAGTATATGTCTGCCTGTTTGTTTTATTTAAAGCTGCATTAATCACTGTACTTTAAATTAGCACTGACTCTAATCAGGTGTTTTTTTAACACCTGCAAGTTTGTTGTACTGTTCAGTCTTTTTCCAGCAAATGATTAATATTGAAGTGACCTGCACAGCATCAACAACAGAGACAAATTCAGCAACAAGCTGTTGAATAATGTTTTAATGACCTTGTTGAGACCAAAACAGAGTTAACCAGCATCCCAGTAAAAAAGAACTGTGATGCAATAATATGTAGTGTAATACTGCTCATGTGAGCAACGTTCTAAGGTAAGTGACGTCAGACTTTTGCCCTAAAGTAGCTACAAACTGATTCATGCAGCTTTAAGTAGATCATAAAGACGCGTAAATATATAATTCCTTTTAATTACATATATATGGCCTCTGATGGAGGACCTGAGCTTGACGAACACACACATCATCCCCTGGAGTGCAGGTTTATGGACTAAAGTCATGTAAGTGGTAATATCCCATAATTGTGAAAATGTTCTGTTTAACCTTACAAATTGTAATTCACTGCCAGCCAAGTAAAATAAATTTTATAGTTAAAATGTAAATTCCCTCATCAAAATGTAAATTCATTCTTTTCCTAACCCCTAATCTCACTTTTCTTTAGTTGCAGTTTGGGCCATGTGTCACTACGCCAAAGTCAATTCACACCGATAATGAAACTCCCGCGAAGCTCAATGCCGCTGCTGATGCTACGGTTTTGGTCCACAGCCAAGGACCGTGCCGATACTTTGCAGGATGTATATTGCAGTGTGCCTCTGTCATTAAGGCTTCAATAAGAGGTCATGGAATACTGGCAATTTGTGTCCAAAAGCATTAGGAAGGGAACCTTTTCTCCTGGACCTGCTATTCTATTCACCTCATCTCACTAATGCCTGAACCATTACTGGGTAATGAGTGTGGAAATTGGAATCCCCCGGGTCTGTTTGGACTGTTATTGTTCTCGTTCAATTGGATTTCATTATACAGTGCCAATAATGAGTTCCTCTCCTATGATCATTTTGCATTTTCATTTTGTTTAGTTTCAGTTCAGGCGTTGTTATCCACCTTGAGAGTTCTGAATGGGACAAAGTTGAAGGTTTATAAGTATTTTTGTATCGTGTTTTTGAGGTCTGTTGTGCTTTTGTTTTATCCCCAAATTATGCCCTGTGGAACCTATTTAGCTACTCCAAAATAATTAATAGAGGCTTGTTATGAGAATGGTATTTTGCTGAACTTCACATTGTTTCCTGGAGGCACTCTGTTAGGACAGGAAATGCATTTGTGACTAAATTAGTTTTTAGATATTTTTACTCTAGTGGAAAGCACACAGTAAAGGATGATGGTGTAACAGAGAAAGAGAGTAAACCAGACTGAGTCAATACCTTTACTCATATCACAAGATATTACTAGCTCAGTTTTAATAATTATAAATAAACCCCATGTTTTAATTAAGTGTGGAAATAGTGAAACCAAAGTTCCAACGATTGCAATTCTTTTGTATGCAAACCTCACAGTGATTTAGCATAAAAATCAGGCAACACTCATTCAGTCCTATTGTCTGAAAGTGATGTTTATCACATGAAGCAATAACTGTTTGAAATGGAGTGAATGACCACTGTATGCAGAAGATGTTCTGCCCTTGAGGTGTTAACGAAGATGCAATATTTCATATTTTAGACTGCGCTCCCAAACTTTACTGAGAATTTGTTGAACATCTGTCTTTGAAAACAGATACGTTTAAACCGCGCTTACTGTCCACTCAAACTAACTTGACAGACATGGTATTTCTATGTGTAAACATAGTGTGCACCAGACTATTAATTAATGTAACTTAGTTTACTGTAAATGTAGATCTGCTATAAAAAAAAAAAAAAAACAGATGAAGAAAATGTTTGAAAAAAAAAAGAATCTCTTTGTAATCTCTGACAGAATGCATATTATCATCTGGTATGAACTGATATTACTTGAAAATAATAATTAAAAGAGAGAAAAGCTGTTTGTATTACAGAGGATGTATCGCTTGTTTTTCTACAGTTACCACACAGAGTTTGTATATACTCACGTGCCAGTTGCTGTGGGGTCTGCATGGTTTCTTCTACTGTTCTACTGTTCTACACCCCAGTCAACTTGCAAAGCCTGGTTCTTTTACCAGCGCATTTTGGGGTTATTTTTTCCCTGATGAGTCAATAGTGTGCTCCCCTCAATCCTGTAAATGCACTTTTTCTTCTTCTGCAACTTTACAAACATATTTAGTGTTATGTAAATGTTACAAAAACTCAGCTGTTCGGTTTTTCAGTACACGCTCAAGGCTTTGGTAAGTCAGCTGTGCTTACACACACATGCACGCTCAGACACGGCAGTGGAAACGGCAACAGAAGCATCTGTATTTGCTTCTTTTTGTGCTTTCTTCATAGAGCCTCGTTTTTCTTAGCTTCAGTGCTTCTCTGACGCTAAACTACAGTATCTACCATTCCAGTTTTTATTTCTCTGAGGTCATCAATAGGAGGAATGCGTGGGGATTCAGGGTGTTTAAAATGTTTACCTACAAGGGCTATTCATAACAACCGAGCGACGATATGATTTTGTGTCATCGACATTATGATAGATGTACAATTATGCGAACGAGTTTGGATTATTTCACTCTTACTGACCAATAAGCAACTAGAAGGTAAAAATATATGATGCAAATTTTATACTGGCTGTTTCTGTGTTTTATGGGATTTGGTGTGACATGATTCGGTTTCTATTTATTATTTCTTTCCTTGTTGTCAGATCCCTGACTTGTGAGTCTAACAACCTTCCATATTAGTGACTCGGTACAAAGCCAATACTTACAGCCAATCAATACCTTAAATCTACAGACAAATGTAGACAACCTCTTTTCTGGGAAACTCCCTCGAAGCAAGCCGACAATCTCCAGCCGTCACTTTAAGAAAAATCAACAGTGCAGTGCAGGCGTTTCTGAGTCAGGGACCTGAAGTTCTTTTATTGAGCCACTCTGCAGTTGTCATGTGTCCTAACATGTACTGTGCATACCTAGTGCCTAGCAAATATGGTAGTTTCCACATACATATACTATATTCTTTGTGTGTGGCTGTAAAAATGCGAGCTCCTCAGAATGCAAACGTCACTGTTACATATATCCCACCACAGAGTTAAACCAATAAATTGTATTTGACTACAGTATGATTCCACTGCCTCATGTTTAGGTTATTTATTTTAGATTAGCATGTTAGAAAAGCACAAACATGCAAAGAGTCAATAATTTTGCGTTATAATAGAATCAGAGCTTCTTAATACAGTAAAAGCAGATGATTGTCTCTGCTCGCTGTAGGTCTTGAAGGTATTTTTTCATTTATCAGAGCTGTTATTGATTTTTACATCTAAAACACTGCAATAGTTTTTCTGCGAATTTAAACGCCTTTCTCTAGTTTCTCTTCCTCTGTAGCTTTTATTTTAAAACACAACTGGTTAAGATTTCTCTTCAGAAATGTGATGTTTATTAGTCCTTTTTGCGCCACTCAACCTAGTCCTTTCCTTCTGAGCATTTGGGAAGTATCAATAATTTACATGAACCTTGGGGTTATTGATTCCTGCTGCACTTCTGGTCTGAAAAATTCATGATTAATCCAGGTTGTATGTGGAAGTAGGCATGTACCAAATTACCACAGATGCATCTCGCATGTACAGGGATCTTAACGTTTTTCCCAAGAAATCTGTCCAGAAGATCCTGTAACAAAAACTTTACGTTGAAAGTAAAGTTATTATTTACAATTCAAATAAAGGTTATCACCTACATATAGGGGTGTTTTAACAGATTTAATATGCATCTTATTCTGCTTTTCTAGCTGATTTAGCAGAAAACCTTCTAGAAAACAGAAAGCGATCATCAAAAATCTTTTGCTCAGTCATATAGTGAATATTAGACTTCAGCTTACTTGTGGTTTTGGTGGCATTCTGAGCGTTTTGACCATGGGCTGGAAGAGGCACATTTACTTGTGCAAATATTTATTTAATTATGCAAGATATCATTCAGCATGAAGGATTTATTCCACACAATGCTTGTGCTGAGGTGTGCTCCCCTTTGGTAGTCTCGATTAAAAGGCAGATTCATTAACATCAATAAATGCTACCTGTCTAATATATTGTTTTTCCATCTACAGTGTTTGACTTCCACTGAACTACAAATGTGTTTCTGATACAAATATACATTAGAAGACTGTGTTTAATATAAATGCTCTCACAGCTCGTGTGGGGATCTCCTAAGAGGGACTTAAGCAGTTGGTAAGGAAAGCTTACCCAGCTGTTCTACGTGACCTTTCCCTGCAAGTCTCTGATCTAGATAAACACCTGGGACAGGAATAACAAGTCTCATTATGCAATGTAATTATTGTAATTAATCATAGACAACAATAATGTTAACAGGTCAATGTCAATTAGAGTTGAAGTCTCAGTTGTGTGCATTCTTGGTTCCACGAGCTAAAGGTTGCAAAGGATCAAGGGAGCGTGTAATGTAAGTAATCACTGGCAAACGTACTTGGACAAGATACTAACACAAAATGAAAACCTACTGTCAGGTTAAAGAAACCAGTTTGAGAGGAGCTCTGGGACATGGTGAATTATACTAACAGGAGTGCTGCACAGTGTAGTCTTCTGCTGCTGTGGCCCATCAGCTTCAGAGTTTGATGTGTGGTTTGTTCAGGTATGCTCTTCTACATACTTTGGTTGTAGTGGGCACTTGAGTTATTTTTTACTTCTTATGAAGCAGTTTGACCTTTTTCTTCTGAAATTTGGCATCAACAAGCCATTATTATCCAAATAAGTCTCTTAAAGCACCTTTCTTCATCATTCTGTTGCTCACTTTGAACTGCAGCACATTATCCAATCCATGTCTATATGACTAAACACACTGAGTTTGTGCCATGTGATTCACTGATACATTTTCAATGTGATTGTATCATCAGTATGCCAATATGCCTCGTTTTGTTTTTGCTGCAGGATGAATTTTTACACACAGCGCTCCATAAAAACAGCAGGGAGCAAGGCCAAAAATGCAAAGTCAGCTGCAACAGACATCCAGCACATGGAAGGTGGAAATATATTTAAGTCAAATTGTATGATTAGTGGGCACAGAAGAGTTGTATGTGATCAAACTGAAGAATCATAAAATATTCAGTTGTTTAAAGTAAGTATGTAAATAAAATAATGAATTTGTGTCTTACTTTTTCATATTTTTTTGCAGACAAAATATTCTAAAATTCTAAATGAGTAATCTAAACCATTTTGAAAACCTTCAAAAACTCTCAAGCACAGAAATCACAAAAGTTTCCACTTCTTGACGTCCTTGTTCAGACATTTTTGGAGTGCCATTTCAAAAGCCACAGTTTTCCCTGCAGTGTTGAGACAGATGGTCTCCAAAGGGGGAATTTAATAGACTTCACACTTATTGTGTGAGTTTGCCACTTAGAGGTTGACATGCAGATGATTACAGAAGCCTCGGAGGGTTTACTTCTTTCCATCTGAAATTTAAAGGAAAATTGATGTTTGTTAATCATGCATCAGCACCAGTCAGCCAGACTAAAGGTCAGACCAACTAATACTAATATACCTGACACACACTTGCCAACACTGTACCACCCGTCTTCTAAACACCAGAGCACCCAGCCCCCGTCCCTGCAGTGCCTTCTGCTTCCTCTCCCCTGCTATCATAGAGTTACGACCCTGTTTGCTCCCACAAGGGCTGTCTGTACAGTGTGCTCCCCTGCCAGTGCTGCTGAGTGCTGGGAGATAGACGAGGAGAGCCCAGGAGCCTGGCAAGGAAATCAAAGTCCTCTCGGCAAAAGTGAGTGGTGCGGCTATCGAAGAGTGGCTTCCAGTTCTGGCATGTCTCACAGATAGCGACCAACACTTCTGTGGTGTCTCCTCTCTGATGATGCTGCAGCTAGAATAAAGAGCTTAGTAAAAGCCCTCCACTGATGTCTGATGGTGCTTCTACATTCAGTGACATACAGTACATTCAAGGTAGGCCGTGATAAATATTCGAAGTTTTTGGATTTAAGATTTTTTGAATAATTAATGTATTATTGCTTCTTTGCATATATCTTAATTCTATTTCTGGCCATGGTGGGTTGGAGACTATGCCAGAATGCTTAGAGTGTGAGACAGGGGAACACCCCACATATGCCCTCACTTTATCACAGCTCTAATGTAGCCAGTCACTTTCACACTTATCACCAATTTAGAGTCCCCACTTAACTCTAATCTACTGTAGCTGGACTGCCAACAGAAAGCAGACCTCAGCGACTCCTTACATTCACAAATACCCTTCCCGTTTCCATAACATTTGTGAAACTGCCTAAAATATAATTAAAAACAGAATACAGTGATTTACACCTTCATGTAAATGAATGAAATAAGCATCCTAAGCATTCAGCATCTGGTTAAAGCATTATAACAAACCAGATTTGTATTAGATGGAGGTTCTGAGACTTGCTAGCGGAGGTTTGATTATTAAAAAGTGACTATAAAATAAGGCGCTTAAAGAATCTTGTTTCATGTACATTAAAAGACATCTTAAAGATTATGCTCTACCTTTTAATCTCTCTAGAGAGGCCTTCACGTGAAGGGTTTGTCAAACATCTGCCCCAACATCTGCTCGTAATACATATATTCTCTTATGCAGGCTTGTAATGGAAGCTACCTGACTATTTCTTGCTTCAAGCCTTGCTCCATTAGTGCAGGTTTGACCAGCGAAGCTCAAAGGATCTAACAGCAAACATCCAGGGAATCACCTCAGAGACAACACGACAGGCCCATCAAGCCACACGTCAGCTGTAATATCATCTTCAATATCCTGTGCACTCCCTTAGCCAAAGTCATCCACAGTTCTGGCAAACAGCACACCTCCTCCCAACAAAAACAGATGTCTGTTCCTTGACCTCCCCCCCTCTACAGTAACTTGCTAACAGGTTCCACCATTTTTAGTGTTGTAGAGTAATACCTTTAAAGCTTATACTATAGTCAGACATCCCACGCAGGCATCTGGTATGCGGCGCTCATTCATGACCACTCCTTGGTGCAGAGCTGAGGTCAAGTAACACTTTTTGTCAGGCAGTCGTGTTGTGAAACATGATACGTATTAAGTATGTGTGATCCTAAGAGCACTTTACAGGAGAGAGCTCCGTCCTTGAAGCCCAGTTGGGGAAAAAAAAAAAAATCAAAGGAAAGGAGAGGCAGCTCGGGGCTAATGTCTGCTGAATAGAGACCTTTGCTTGGTGTGCATCAGGTTAAGATTAAAGTCAAAATCATAGCTTTCTTTATTAATCAATAAAAAACATGACCGTTAAATCAGAATCACAGAATTGTGTAAAAGTCTTGAAGCAGTTCATTGAATACGTGTGCAAAAATGCTTGGAAATGCTGAGCATAAGTTAAGTTTGTACAAGCTTGAAAGCCAACATTTTGGATGACCATCAATTCTGACGAGTTCTCTAACGCCACTGAGTGAAATGCCAAAACCACGACAGAGCAGCCACATTGTTTTACAGATCGCTGCGGCACTCACTGTTGTGCATCTGTCCTTACCTTCTTATACTCTGACAGACGTGTTGTCGCTGACTTTCAGTCCAGTTCTTTGGCATAGCTCAGCCTTTTCCCCCCAATTTCTCTTCCTTAAGAATGACTTCTTGACAGCCACTCTTGCACTGTGACTGAATCCTGTTGATGAGGCTTCAGTGAACAGTAGATGGATCAGCTGCACGTCCAGATGGATCTCTCAGCTTCTGTGTCAGGTCTTTGCTGACATTATTTCCTATTTCTGAAAGACATGACTTTCAGATTTGCTGTAGACAGACAAAATGAAATTTAAGGTGTGAAAAACTAACATTGTCCAGTTTACTCTTTTTTTTTTTTTAAGGACACAATGCACAACGTGCTGAGATATGCCAAGTTTTCATCTAATAGCTCTTTGGGAATCACCCAAAATATGATTCTATACCTGCCAAACTGTTAATTTTGGCATTTCTCATAGGTTGAACTAAATAAATGAGAATTAGTGATGTGTTTTTGTGAGAAACTACTAGTAACAGCACCCAAGGATCCATTTTACAACTGGTAAATTGCCAGATTACACTGCTTTATTCTTTGAGTTTGGGGTGTTTTTATGCTTGAATGAGTCATTGATGTTAAGTTTTGACTTTCAGTGCTCCTCATGGACAAGCACCAGCTTACAACAGTGAACTTTTACATCCTTACGTCCCTAAATTTTCTCTGAGGTGATGTGATCAGGGTCTACTGATTGTGAATCATAACTAAAACTAAAGGAGACCGAGCGTTTACAACAGTGGCCCCCAGACTCTGGAACTCTCTACATCTGAGCATCAGATCTGAGAGCTTAACTCAATTTTCTGTTCTGGTATTTTGCTGAGAAGCACTTTCTGACATTTATCTTGAAAGATGCTATAGAAATAACATTCAAATTACTCTTACTTAAGTAACTTAAGGACTGGACTGAAAATAAGTTAAAAAGCAACCAGTGTCCAAAGTAAAACTTTTAAAGACCCTGAGAAGTTTTTCTCAGAGCACTTTAAAAAGTTACAGAAAGTCTGGTGCCTTGGATGCAAAATCTAAAGATCTGAGGTGTGGCTCAACACTTTTGCAGAGGTGTGCTGGCTATAAAAAAAAAATAAAAAAACTAACTGCACCAGGTTAGCTTACCTTAATGCCATTTACAAGACAGCAAACATGCTCATTTCTCAAAATGAAAACCTTTTTTGCCCTGGTCATACCAGGGGTTTTCAAACCTTTTATGAATTTTAGTAAATGAGGTTTAGCACATACAACCATCAAACTCATATTTGCCCTGAAAAATCATATTCAGCTTAGTTTTACTGATTATTTGATACACCTCACCTACAGTGGCTCTGCACCCACCAGTTTGAGAATAATTTCTAATAATATGGTAAATGGCCTGTATTTGTATAGTGCTTTACTCAGTCCCTAAGGACCCCAAAGCGCTTTACACTACATTCAGTCATTCACCCATTCACACAAATTCACACATATATTTAAAAGACAAATGTTTAACTAACTTTTCTTATAGCATTAATTGTCATCCCCAAAAACCTGCAGTGCAATCAGCACACACTACTTATGCCCCCTCAAAGATCATTTCCATTTCATTACACTGCCACTCAGCCAGCTTTGTTTGGCTGAGCCTACATTTGCCTTTGAACATCAATGGCACCTTTTGTCTGAAACTGCTGTAACGTTTCCAGCAATGATCAGATAGCACTTCTGCTATTTTTATTTCTACATGTGGCACTGGCCCAGAAAAATAAGATCTGAGTTGATTAGTGAAGCCTGCAAACCCTTTGTGGTACATCTAAAAGGAGGCCTTCATCTAACAGTCTAAACAGCAGCACTGAAATATGCAGATACGATTAAATAACAGGCAGTCCGATTCATCCTGTTTAAGCACACTAAGAATACCAAATGTTTGACTGAAGCTTTGAATAAGTAAGGAGACATTTTAAGAAGCATGTTTATTTTATTGCAACCGTCAAGTGTTTAGTTACTCCAAGAAGGTGAGAATATTATGGCTCCATCTCAGAGACCCCGACACGTCCGGACATGTCTTGGTTTCTGTGTCCTTTACACTCATTTTACAGTAAAACACATCTTTCAAATGTCTCTTCTTTAAACGTCTTCTGAAGAAGACAAAATGTTTTAGACACCACCCTGCCATTCAGAGGTAGGGGCTGCAGAGGCAGGTCAGTGCTCAGTGGAAATCTTTACATCATGATACCAGCAGACACACACACACACACACACACACACACACACACACTGTAGGTAGAATTTTTTTTGCTCGAGTAGCAAAAATATTAGAGTGATGAACAGACTGGCACAGTTCACATTATATTCAGTATAGCGAATGAACACACTCACTCACTCCCACCCACACTCGCACACTCACACAAACCTGAATATGGCCAGGTAGAGTCTACTAAGAGAGGTACTTTTCCGTAATTGAAGTCTTAGCATTTCCATCGAACGCTTATTCCCTCATTTTTCACTTGGATGAGTATCCCACCATTTTCCCATCAGTCTAGAAGTCAGTTAATAAGGCGAGTTCGCTGTGTACGCCTCCAACAGCTCCAGCCAGGCTGAGGACCAGGAGGCAGGCAGGGTGCGGCTGGATCAATGTCCTCATGTCTGTGGAAGACAAAGCCGGTAGGGACCCTGGAGCCTGCAGCTTCCCTGCTGCACTCTGTCAATTCCACTCATCTCCTTCTACTGGTTCGCTCTCACGAAGCTCTCAGCTGAAGAAAAAAGTAGATTCTTTCACCCGCTGGAGATCAAAATCACCTGGAGAGGCAGGACGCAATGTGTCAGAGCACATTTAGTCACTGGACAGTAGTTACACAAATTATATGACCTACATAAAAACAAACAAGTGCCACGTAGTATTGCTGCATTTGGTGAAAAAAACCCCCAAAACTGCTGTGTAACACTGATTTCTTATATTATTTAAAAAAAGTGCAGACATCTCCTCCAACTGAATCATTCTCACAGAGCTAGTTTCCACGGGAACACATTAAAGGTAGCGTGAGCTGTCATGTTTACTTTATTAAAGGAACATTTGTGAGCTACTTTTGGATTGAAAATTAAAATAAATGCATGAAGAACAGCAACAATTAGCTAAAGTTAAGCTGCTGTTATATTTGCATGATAAGGGAAAAGTTCAGCATCACAGCATAGCATTTGGTAATAAACCAAAATATTAGGTGCAATCAAAAGGTTGGGGGGTCGAGCATATATAAATGAAGACCAACTTCTTGTAAAAGTCTGAGTCGTTTTTAGAACAGGTACAATTTTTAGCTCACTCCATTCAAGGTCCATTATGCCTCTTTGTACTTGTGCCTTTGCACTATCTGCTGGATCCTCTAGGGCAGGGGTGGGCAATCTCAGTCCACGAGGGCCGTTGTCCCTGCAGGTTATAGATGTGTCCTCGAACCAACACAGCTGATTTAAATGGCTAAATTAGTTCCTCAACATGTCCTGAAGTTCTCCAGAGGCCTGGTAACGAACTAATCATGTGATTCAGGTGTGTTGACCCAAGGTGAGATCTAAAACCTGCAGGGACACCGGCCCTCGTGGACTGAGATTGCCCACCCCTGCTCTAGGGTGTCAAAACTTGAACTTGATTTTCATTTTCAGGAAGTGCTATGAAGTCAAGGAGGAGGAATGAGTGAACATTATGTTGGTGTGCCCACAAAACACAACCCATTTTCAGAGTGCTCTGTTCATGCTCTCAGTGGCATGCTGGCACACACCACAGTTTAGGTTGTTTCCACTAAATGTCTTCCCCCTGATGCCTCAGGATGTTACAGCATAACTGAGAGTCACCGAGTCAACTCGCATCCCAGAATCTGATTCACCATTGCGAATTTGGGTCTGTTTGAATGAGAACATTTATATTTGCTATCTGTAGGAGTTTGAAGACCATGGTGAAAACGCGACGAGAGCAAGTGCGGTCACTTCCTTCCAGTCAGCAACCAAGATGATCCTGAAGAGCAGATTGGCCAAATTTAAATCACATACGTTGTTTTTTTTAATTATTTTTAAGTGACTGCATAATACATTGCATAATCCAAATTATTAAAAATAATCTATGATTCATCCAAAATTGATTAAATCTGAGCAAACTGTTCTAAAAGACCAACTACAACCTTTATGCCACAGAAGAAGAGGAGAAAATTATTCTTTTAAGTGGGTTTTTTAAGTGAAACTTTAATGTTCAAATTGGAGGGCACAAGTAAATTTTCCATTACCACATGAATGCTAATTTTAGGTCTGAATGAGGTCCTGTCCTGCACTCTGTGCTTAGCCTTGTGTGCTCTGCCTCTCTGACAGTTAGGTACACCAGCAGGAGCTGCTGTATAAATTATTGAGGAAAGGACACAAAAAGTGAAGAGTGAAAAGGCTTATTATAGCTGGAACATGCTGACATCAAGTTAATATAATAACTAACTAACATAGATATCAATACAGTTTTTTGTTCCTTCATTCATGTTTGGATACTTGCTGCCCTCTTAGCAGGCATCCAAACTGCCCCATAAACTATGCATAATAATTTATTGTCTTTATTATGTTTTTCCTTCAATTATTGGCTCTGTGAGACTGATAATAAGATACTGCAGCCACAACCGATTCATTGAATTGTATTCTTAACTCCAAGTCCAGCACACAAACAGAATAGCTGACAGCCATCATTATTCTCACAGACGGCCAATCAGTTATTCCCAAACTCAGACTCCAGCTGGTAAAACATTCACAGGTTATTGAGTTCTCTCTCCAGCCTTTTTTAAAACCCTAAATTTATAGTTGTAGATACACCTCATCAAATGATGCTCTTCATTACACACACGCTGAAACCGGATAATCATACGTTTCGGATCCTTTATAGTAAAGATTATACTCCACATTCAGTGGGGCCTTCTATTGAAATGAAAACTGCGGACATGCGGGAAAACAGACGCCCGAGGTGCACACCTGACCGGTCTCAGCCACATAAGCTGATTATGCAGAGGAGGGACACAATTAACAGCAATCAATTGGTACAACCCAGCTGTCAGTGCCAAGCAGATCATAAGTGTACAAATGGAGATGGAGCAAGAGGTTGCATAACAGAAAAGCCTGCATCCACCTGACAGAGAGACAGAGAGAGAGACTGCCTCTGTGCACCACATCCATTTAGGAGAACAATGGATAGAAACGCAAATTACATCAAAAGGTAAAGTGAGGAAGCTGGACCTGCAAGTGGCCATGCAGGTTACGAAACACAATGACACATGCTTATTAGTTTTTACTTATTATTTTTAGTTATTTAGTTTTTGAAAATGTAGGATACTCTAATCTGGGACCAAATCAGGCTATTTGACCAAGTCTGATATGTATGGACAATATTCAACACTAATCAGAATTATACAGCAAGGAGGAAAATGCAGAATTGTGGATGGATCCAGTTCATACGGTCCACCAGTATTGCCCTTCTGCTAAGAGCTTTAAGGTATACCTGTACAAGTTCTCTTCTGCCCAATTAGGAACAAACCCCATCACCCTGTACCTTGTCCTTGTAAACACTCCATCAAGCCCAGGTGTTTGGGAGCCACACAGCCTCATTCAAACTGACCTGTCTGGGGCACTTTAGCCAGCAGCATCATCAGCCTTCTATACTCCTGGTACTTTTTGCTCTTGGCTTCAGTCCTGCCACAAAGAGGAGAGTAATAAAGTTAACTCAGAGAAAAATGTGCTTTTGTCTCTATAGGAGTACAAAGTCAAAGGATTTTCAGCCCTCCTACAAACACAGTTACCTGTTCTTTCTTCCTTATTAACAAAAATAAAACTAATTGAATATATAAATATGTTTTTTGGTTTAAACATGTAACTACTGGGAAGAAGGTCTCATTGCCACCACTGTAAAGTCCGCTCTGTTTGTCTGTGCAGTTTTGTCATTCTGCAGATCAGTGTGAGAGCAACTTTATACTCTGCATAAAAACTCTACACAGCAAAGTACATTTGTGCACAGGTGAGCTGGGTTATTTTTTGATACTAGAAAAAAATTACTTTAACATTTTGATGAATAAAGAAACCCAAAATGCCTTTGTAGTTCCACATCTCCTCTTCTCTGACACATCCTAGAATGAAAAATGTGTTCGTGAAACTAGGCAGTAACAATGGAAAGAGAGACAAAGAAGGTGCTGTGGAAGTGGATGATGAGCATTACCCATCTAGAATGGGAGGATAGTAAGACGGACATGGGGAGAGAGAATCATGTTGTATCTAATGTCATGTAGAAACTGTAGAAAATCTCAGTGCTTTACAAGGACACAAAGCCCTGAGATTAGTGGCTATAAAGCCCTCTTATGTTTGTCTAGCTTCTGTTTTATAACCTGTGCACATGTAGTAGCTGAATATGTTCAATCTGTGGTGGCACATATCACAAATATCATAAAAATCTCATTAAAGGTAATACAATATAGCATAAAGACAGACTCGTGAGAATGATGGCTTGTTATGTAAGAACAAGAGGGACAGACAGCAGATAGGTGCAACTAAGTATGAAAATATGAACTAGTAGCTATTACATAATATTTCACTGAAATGTTGATACTGTATGACAAATATTTTGCTGCCTGAGCAACCACAGTAGCGCTCCTGGGATCTGTGTGTATGAGCCCAGTCAAAAGTGCTCCTCCATGTGGGTGCAAACTCACAGGACTCCTGTGCAATATTTGTGAAGCAGGAAGTTGGACAGCTCTTGAAGGATTGGCTGGCTGTGCAGGGCGACAAACTGTTCCCGACAAACCTGGCAGGAAGACGAGGCAGAGAGAAGTGCACTTTGAGTTAGTTCGGTTTAAACGTTTGACCGTTTGACTCTGGCTTGCTGACCAACTGAACGATGAATGGAGCACAGAAGAAGAAAAAAAAATCAAGGGATGCAACCAAATCTGGCAAATGGACCAGCTCCAAGAGCTGAAACAACTTTGCCTTGGCTGTATGTTTTCTCCATTTCTGCTTCAAAACCTATTTTTGTCAAATGTACTGAAAGAGAAGGTAGGGTGGAAAGAATTTATTAAAGTTAGAAGATAACAGGAAAAGATGAGCTGTGTTGTAATATTATTGCGTTAGTATTTCCAAATTTATGCAGGTCTGGATATCTAATTAAAATCAAATTATTTTCCATAACTTGAAAGAACCCCATGATACACATTTGCTGGCTCGAGGTGACTTAATTTAATAGCTAATTAACAGTCATTCATGAGAAGATCATAGATCATCCAGCACAATATCACACTGAATCTCTACAGGCACGTCAAACTGCTTATCAGAGACCCTAAAACTTTTGCACCCTTCTGTAAATGCTGATATCGTACTGTGCAAAAGTCTTGAGCCACTCGTCATTTCTTTAGATTTTATTGCCAAGGAGCCAAACTCTGTAATTTTCTTTAAAAAATGGTCTTTGACTTTCCTTTGGACTCATTTTCAGTTCAGTCATTGTGCCGAAACCTTTTTAGAGGAATTTGTTTTGTTTGTGTGCTGCACCTTAACTCTGACCCATGAATCATTTCAACAACAAAAAAGCACCTAAACCCAAGGGACGAACCTGTGTTATGTTGTTACACATAAAAATGTAGCCAGTTTGTTACGAGCAGCGTGTCACAAAAACACATCATTTGCTGCCATTTCTTTGCTTGAACCTATGAAGATTTCCAAAGATAACACAATTTGACAACCATGACAGCATAAAGTTGTATTTTTGCACCAACATGGTGATTCCCAAAGAGCAGTTAGCTGAAAGCTAATATCGCAGCACCATGCATCCTTAAAAAGATATCCAAGAAAACCAGAAAGTAGAAAACAAAGTGGAGGACAAAAACCAAAACAAAACATGTGTCAGGCCTAAACCTAGATCAAGCCTAGACCTTCAGCTTATCTATCTTCTCTAATGTTCAATGAAAGCTAATCTGAAATCATCTCAGGGGAAGGGAGGCTGTCAAGAAGCCATTCTAAAGGAAGGGACATAGGGAGAAAAGGCTGATGTATGTCAAATTACACAAGAACTGGACTGAAAATCAGCGATAACACATCTGATAGAGTCACGAATCCAGATTTGAAAGTTCATGGTTTAACTCCTCATCAGAACAAAATATATTAAAGTCAATATCAAATATTGACTTTCAAGCTTTTTAGGATTGTAAAAACTTTTTTTTGCCTTCCAAACTGTATTTGCATGTATGTTTGCAGATTAAGTGCTGTAACAATTTTCCTCACCATATATAAAGAAACGAAGGGTGGGTCAAGACTTTTGCACAGTACTGTAAATATACAGTAACATATACGGTTTTACTATCAGACTATTTCTCCCCCACGTCTTGTTAAAAAAAACCCACACCGCCTTTTTAAAGTTTATATGTCTGAACGTATCAGAAGAGCTAGAACTAAAGTTTCTTTCCTTTATGAGTTACCTTTATCAATTATGTTGTTTAAATCAGTTTCCTTAAACTTTTAATTATTGTTATCTGTGGGTGCATTTCACAGTGAATCAGAGGTGTACTCCACACCTCGCCCAGCACTGATAGGATCCGTGCCCTTTTAATAGGATGCGCAGTCCAGAGAAATTGGCAGGTGAAGGAAGAATCAGTTGCCATTAAAACAAGGATCTACTTCGTGTGCTTAGGTGTTGACCAAGATATTTAATACCCTCCGTCTACCGCTGTGTTCAATTACCTGTGTAATGAGGAAGGCGTACACTCACACAGATGAGACGGAGAATATGCAAGGGAATAAATATAGTGAGAGGGAACTGCTTCATTGGTTCTAACTCCTCTGAGACTGGGTGAAGACATAAAATCCCGACTGCTCTGAAGCTACATCTACAGAAAATTGGGGCCTTATGGTAATTTGATCCATTTTATTCAATGCCGTGTCTCAGTCTGGGCCTGATGACGGAGTTTCAGCTGGCAGGGGCAGGCAGTCATTTATTCAGCACATCAGCCTGTCTGCTGGTGCTACCTGCAGCCTGTATATGTACAAAGCAGTGACAAAAGAAGTTTGTTTCACTGGCATCACCAAGCTGTTCTCCCAAAACTGAAGCACTAGTCATAGGTGCTGCACAAAATATTTTTATCACCTGCTTCGGCTGTAGAAATGCTAAAAGAAGCTCAGGTCTCAGTGATTTCAGAAACGCAAAAACACTGCTCAGCTTCGACTAAAGAAAGCAAGACATAATCAGTGGTGTCATTTTTTAACTTTAATTAATCAGCAAAAGAAGACAAGCACAAAACCCTGAATATACATGATCAAAACATGCTGGAAACAGCTGTGAAAAAATGAAGTAATCTGCACAGGCGGGAGCAAAAAAATGACTGCTTTAAAACGTTACCTTGTTCATGGTGTCCACAGTGAGCGCATGCGTCCAGAAACAGTCATGAACTGAGACAAAAGTCAGACCAGAACTGAGAGAGGACAAGAAGAGAGGAGACAAAGGCATCATGACAGGTCACGTGCAGCAATTACATCACAGAAAAAGGACAAAAGAAAGAGTAGACAGTGTTACTATAAAAGGTAAGTGCACAGGACTTTATTAGAAACCTAGCAAGTCAACAGCAGTTATTCATTCAAAGCCAATTATAGTGTCATAAAGAGGGAATGAATTAACAGAATGCCTATTTGAGGTGATGAATGGACTTAATATGAGACTGCACTCATATGGGATCATGCAAATACAGAGAGTGCCAATATCAGACTCTATAAAAATGAATCTGTAACACCAACAAAAAACGTAAAGAATCTTTTATTTCAGGCTTTTGACACGTTACCTGTAGCAGTGGAGAGATGTCAGCATCATGTGTGTGGAGTCCAGAGAGTGAATGAAGTTTGGTGGAAAAGCATTCTTCTGTTTAACTGTGTCTGGTCTCCTGTGAAAAGACAGAACAAAGCGCAGACATATAATACCTTATATATTTATTTTCTCTAATGGTTCCCGTACACAAGCTTGAAATGGCCTCATTATGAACCGTGCTCATAATTCCCAGAGTGAGACAGTTACCAATCTTTTAATTTTTGTTTATGTTTAAGGGTAAGTCTTTGTAAAAATAAAACCTCATTTAAATCTTTCCACCATCCCCATCAATAGTGTCTCCTTGTGCACCTCAGGTTACTTCAGAAACTATGTGAGCTTTGCTTCATCGAAGATACGTTCCAATCACTTGCACGCACACATCTGCGAAGCAACAGGGGAAATTTGTGCAGACCCCAAACTCTGCATAAAACTTCACGTTAAGGATTTCACTGGTGTGGAGTAAGCGGAGACCCTGGCTACAGCTCAGAGACAAAAGTGGAGTTTTCCGTGGAATAGTCCTTCATGCCCAAGCCTGGAGGCAATACTCAAGTCAGGAGCATGACCCGGAGCAAGCCTTCTTGTTTTTTCCAACAGTCACAGGGTCAGAGTGTCCGTCCAGAGCTCTACTGTAACATCTTTAACTGTCTGACATATTAAGTGCCAAATGTCCCAGCCACTGTGGCCTTATCACATAACTACTTAACTATTGATAAAGTAAATGGGTACACATGGGTAGCCATGTAGGTCGAATATAGGTCGGTGTAATAGTCATTTACATTCTATACTAGTATAAGCTTCTTGTAAACAAGAATTTAATGTACAGTATATCAATAAAGACCAACTTTCCCACTGTAAAAAAACAACCCGTTTCATACTTTCTCTGATAAAGAGAGTACACTCTATTTAACTTGAATGTTGACACATGCTGTCTGTGTGTCAAGGATCATTATTGAAGTGACTGCTGTTGCTTCAGGTGTGTAAATGTGAAACTAACTTTAGAGAGCAACAATGATCCTGCTGTTATATCAATGTGGAGGCATGCAGCTTGCTGCAGTTCACCAAATATGACACACACTGAAACTTTGTTTACAACAGCGTCTTTTATATTTAGATATCTATAAAAGTATAAGGTGCACAGTCTATATGCATGTGTCTAATCCTTGTGTGCACATTGTGTGGATATGTGGGGAAATGTTGGGCGTTCAGAGGTTTGAGGGAGAATATTTGGTGGAGATGTCATGGTATGACACGGTACACTTTAATGCAGCACACTGTAAAGACAGGAGGAGGAGCGGGAGTTTTTCAGGCCCAACTACAAAGTCTTTGATCTACAATACATGTCCTTGTCCCCAAAATGAAATTCACTTAAAACAGTTTTGAGCTCACTGAAGAAAATCCAGCATGTGGTCAGATGGAGACTAAAAATGAAAGCTGTGCTCAAAGTAATGCAGTGCTGTTCGATGAGACAGCCATTAAGGGGAGGTCTACCAGAATGAAATCACATATGGCTAATAGATTTGTAGGTGGAGTCACTGTACATTATAATGGCACCTTGTGCTAACCATTATGGACTGTTAGATCAGAGGCTGAAAGATAAGGAAGCCATAATGCCCATTAACAAGTTGACATTCTGATCCAAGAGTGTTCAGTGGTCTTTATTACATTAGTACTAATGACCAGTGTTGGACCTCTATTTTGAACTACACATCTGTAGAGTTGGTTACCATTTCTAGCATGACTGTAGTTCACATGTTGACCAAATCTATCCGCATTCATACTGAATGAGTGACAAATAAAAATCTGCCACGGTACAGGAAGATGAAGGCTGTGTTGTCTTTAGGCCAGGCTTAACTTCCATTAACTTTAAAGTTACTGAGATTATTTCTTCAGAAAACCTTATCAATGAAAAAGTCATATTATCTTTTTCACCAGACACACGCACAGATTGGAGCTTAAGAACTGTGTTTTATTTAAACATGTCTTTAATTGTCCACATATTTTTTTTTTATAGGTCGAGAAGTCTAATAAACTTTATTTGATTATGGACAATAATGTCCAGCTAATAAAAATCAATGTAGGAGGAAGAGCACACATGAATTTATTACTGTTAATGGATGCATCATTAACATTATTAGTCATAATTGAGCTATAAAAGTCACACTGTGGAATAAAGCCCTGCTGCATGGACGGATTTCAACATCAATATTTATTTTGTGCTATGTGATCTCCGGGGCGCAGCCTGCTTTATGCTTACAGAAGTAATACAAATGCAATGCTGGTGATTCTGATGATGAAATTGGTGGTTAAAAAACATCCTGCCAATCTGCATCCCCTGTGTTCCCATTACCCTGTGCCTGTGCCATTCAAATCCTCTGGGCTGCCACAGACGACAACATTCTAATGGGAATGCAGAAAGAGCACAGACAGCCTGAGCCAAAGCTAAATCAAACACACAGGCATAAACCATGACTGTCTCTGTCAGTCTTCTTTTCCGTCTGTCCATTTTTCTTTTGGCTTGGAAATGTAGACTTACCAAGTGCTTTCAGTTCTGCTGTTTGAGCTTTAAGCTCAGCAAAATCAAGATTTCTGGACATTTGTTTGCAAGCTCGCTTGCGTATCAGTGCACAGAAATATTTTTTTTGCTTTTTCCTCACATGCACACATACACAAAAAACAAAAATGTCAGATTTAAATCCCATAAGCCTAACAGAATGTAAAGGTAGACAGGGAGGACAGTCTCTGGGGTGAAACTGCTCTTTCTACAGAGCAAACAAGAAACTCTTGCATCAAAAAGACTGTATTTCACAGCACAGGCCTGGATTAACAACACCTGTTTTTTAAAAGAAAAAAAGAAGACTAAAGGAAAAAGCAAGAAAACTGAGAAAAAGCCATCAGTACTCCCTTACTACTGCGCCTTTTTAAAAACTACACTGCTGGATCAGTTTACCTTAAGGAGATCACGTAAATATGTGCGGTTCTGTGTATCTGTGTGTGTGGAGTGAAAGGCCAAAGAAAATCACGATGGTTGTGTGGAGTCTGGCTCAGAATGTCAGCTTGCTTCCGCTGACAGCAAATCTCAAGTTTCGGACTGAACTGTTTCCTCCCTCTGACTTCTTCTAACCCTTGCCCTGTTTTGATATTCAAAGGACTGGATCTGTGGTGTACTGTAGATGTCAGACTGAGGAGGATGGCTGTCAGTCTTTGTCATCTGTGTCTCCAGTGCTCTCACTCTGTCATTCATAGACTCCATTGCTGTCTCTCACTCTGTCTCCTTTTGTTCTCTGCTCACCTCTCTGTCTTTTCTTTAACCTCTCTATCCACACATTTCTAGCTCTTTGCAGTTTTGTAGATGGCAAAAAGAAATTTAGTGATAATTCATCTTTCAACATGTTGAATTCATTGGCATGTTATAGCTCAACCTCTCTTGGTAAATTCATCAGTACCAGAAGATGAATGTTTGGCTTTAAAGGAGTGAAGCAAATTTACATTTAAGAACTATTAAATCAGGAAGACATTGAAATTCTAGTCATGAAGACAGTTATTTTGCTGTATGACAATTGCATACCTCTAATTTAACCCTTAAGTAAATTTTAAAAAGTATTTTTCAGGCTGTGTCATGCAATCTTTAATATAGAGTACTATGCAAAAGTGCATTTTGCCTCCAAAAAAAAAAAAAAAAAAAAA
>NW_024582403.1:2000041-2053800 GCF_018398535.1 Haplochromis burtoni | reverse complement strand
AGGCTTTCGAGCCTATACAGCTTGGAGTAAGACAACATGCATGAAGAGGATGATGTGGACAAAATACTCATTTGCCTAATAATTCTGCACTCCCTGTAGTGGTATCGAGCAAAACTTCTCTAGGCTTTCTTTGGGTATCGGCTGCCTGACCATTTTCAGAGGAATATTTTATTCATTGTAAAGTCAGACTGACCACTACAGATCTTATGGAGTTATGAATTAAAATGTTATTTTTTTTGTTCAAATCATTATTAATATTTACAAAGGAGAGCATGGGAGAGGTGCAACATTGAGTAAAACACTATGCAGGTCTTGTTGTGTTTTGGAGCTTTACAGCCAATTGTGTTGGGGTTGTTGTCAAATCTGACGTAATTATGATTTACTGATCCACCACACGATACCATCTGGAAAGCTTCTGATTGGCAACATTTGATTTTTCAGCAGGGTAACTATCATATACACACTGCCAATGTAGTAAAAGCATAGCTTTAAGAAGAAAACACATGCTTACCTAAGGGAGTTCAAGCTGTGCTGGAGAATAAAGGTGCTAATACCAAATATTGATTTTCGAATTGTGCAAACTCTGTTTTTTCCTTATATACTGGATTTCCATGTATGTCTGAACATATTTCAAACAATTGCTGTACCCGCTTCCCATTTTCTTAGAATAATATAAAGAAATTAGGTGTGGTTAAGAACCTTTGCACACTACTGTAAAAAGTGCCTCTTATTATAGAAAAATAAGTGGAATATATTTCACCATTTCTCACATGTTAATGCTTTCTTATCTTGACTGACAGATTTTGTAGCCTGTGCAGCCTCTTCTTATTGCATAATCCCATCTTCTTCAAGTTAATAAGGTATTGAGCCAGTTATTTGACTTTCATTACTAGATCTATAAATGAGGCTTTGTGGAAAGTGGCCTGAACTTATTTTTCAACTCATTTCGATCTCAGTTCCACTTATAATTGAAACAGACAGTGTGCTTTCAAACTATGCTTTCAAAGAGGTTCCTAAAAACCTCTGATGCCATTTTCTACTTTATGACAAATGCGAAGATATTTCAAAGTCTGAGTATGCAATTAGTGAAAACAGCTACAGGAGACAGTGTGGCTGAAGTGCCTCGAAGTGCAAGCTAACGGCCCCAAGGGAGCTCTAATTTCCACATTTCTTCACCTCTATAAGCTAACAAGAGATTTGTCGAGTAGTCTGAAGGTACATTTCTAAAATTTGTGACTACAAAAGTCAAAGGCAACCAAAAGAAAGAAAGAAAGAAACAAAGAGCCTGAAGTAATTACCCGCATTGTGTTCTTGTTCTAGGTCAATAATGGACCATTCAGCTGAAGACATCAATGGGGTCAGTTTACATATGCTGTGGGTCAGGGTTAACAACGCAAGAGGAGAAACTGACAGAAACAGGAGAACTTACTCTTTGGTGTCGTGGCTTATCTTGAGGTTTATGTGCTGCATGGTACTCTTCAGCTGGAGAGACAAAAGGAAAAAAGAGTCAAACTCTTAAATGATACTGCAATTCTGCACAAGATGTTCATCCTGTATTGGTCAGGCTCTCATTAAAATCTAGTTGTTTAATGGACATTTCAAAAACTGAGAAAAAAAATAAACAAAACAAGGTAAAGGGCTAATGATCATCCCTCTCTGAACTAAAATTGTTTATAGTAGAGGCTAGAGCAGGGCAATATGACCAAAAATATTTATCACGATATAAATTTGAAAATTTGCGATAACGATATAATTGACACTAGACAAAATACTTTACAACTCCACAACTTTATTAGTGCAAAAAAACAAACCATCAATGTATTTTCACTTAAACAAGCAGCTGTTTTTATGTGCATTAAAGTTATATAAAAATTCAGTGCAAATGCAAATTCCTTGCTGACAGTTTAACCAAAAAGCATTTCCAGTGGAAACTGGCCGACATATCCTCAGCATAACCATGCATAATATCCACAAAACTTAAAAAGAGGTTATACACACAAAATACAGTAATATTATGTTGAAGCACAGTACGTATCACTCCGCGAGGCTCCTCCCTACGATAGCCATAATTCTCCGACAATCCATCAAGCGGTGCGGGTTCGTAGCTTAGCAAAGTCCTACTAAAGCATTTGACAGATTTTCGAGCGCCGTGTACATGAAATCATTTTGAGGTCAGTAAACACAACCAGAATTCATACATAAGGCCCATTGGATTATAAGGGGCACTGTCGACTTTCAGAAAAATCAAAGGATTGATTTTAAGTGTGTTGTATTTCCCAAAAAACACGGTAATAACGACGGCCCGCTAGCATGCGCTACCAAAAATAGTGCTTTGATGGACGAAAGCTAAACCAGTTCCGCACCACTGAAGTTGCAGCATTTTTACAAACCAGTTCTGGTTCATCTGTTTCATTCAACGATCCGCTTTCGCCCTTCTCATTCTCCGCCATGCTTTTTCCGCCATGTGCGTATGAAAACAAAGGCACTGCGCATGCGCGTTTTACCCATATTCTATCGCGACATTTCATTTTCTTATCGTTGCCCAACATTATACCGGTATTATCGCCCATCCCTAGTAGACGCCCAACACCCTGACCTGATTATAGGCTGAAAATGTCATTATTCGCCACCAAAGGGTTTAATAACACATAGAATAGTTTCAGACATTAACTGCTTATTTAGATCAATGGAGTCGGGAGGTACAGATACTCCACCAAGAAGAATTAAATAAAATATCTGTGGTTTTTGTCTACAGTTAGGATTTTAGTGGTCCAACCCCACAATAAGATTGATTTTTAAAAAAACAACAACAAAAACAAAACAAAACAGGGATCGATTCCAGTGAATCCAGCATTCACTTACACACACACACACACACACACACACACACACACACACACACACACACACACACACACACACAGGGACAGGGGGGGGGAACATCTAGAAGTTGCATTTGTATAAGAGATTGAAAAGAGAGCCATAGTAGAAAAAATGTAATTAAATTGAACTGTGCACTGTGGGTAATATAGGCTTTGACTCCTTAGATATCCATCATGAGTCCAATACTCATGTATGAGCCACCAAGAAGTGGCTTCCATAGGGCTATTATCCACTTAACCCTAATAAATAACTAGCAAACCAAATTAAAAGGAAGGATAAATGAAATGCAGCATTACTCAGGCTTTTACTCATAGTTATTGCTAATAGAGAGGACTTGGTCCCTGTAAGATTGGAGTCCATCCATTTAGCTGTGCCAAACATGTATATCAGGTCAGTCTTTCCTTGACCCTTAGAACCATGCCTGGGTGGGAATGAAGGGTACTATCAAGAAAGAGATACTTCTAGGAACAGACAACCACACTGATGAATGTGCTTGCCTTGCACTGAGCCTAAACTAATGTTAAAGTGTATTTATGTCTGTTATGCTGCACAAACACATTTTATTCTTTTCACTGTTGGAATGGAGCGTTGATGCTGGTTGATGCCATTTATTACCTTCAGAGTGAAACACATTTATCTGTACTAAGAGTAGTCCAAGTGCTTTTAATGTCATTGCATATCATTTTCACTGTTCAGAACAAGTTGAACTCACAGCATTATGATTGAATGGAAAATGTGTTTGAGTTTGTTTGTTTGTTCCCAATAATTAATGAGCTCTCACTAAAACAAATTTGCATCCATTTCCTTGCTTTTTAGGTCAACACGTGGACTGCAACACAAACAGGCAAATAATAATCATCAAATCCATGTTGAGCAGCATGATGGCTGAGTGATGAGCCTTTCAGTTTGGGTGGCTTAGGTGTCCATTAGATGGATGCTTCTATCAGTCACCGGCTGTTTTTGACTCACTGTAAAATCTGTTTTGTCAAAATTTGTTTCTGGATTGGGTCAATCGTTTCATCCGTTTTACTCTTTATAAGATAACTTTTTCAAAGTGGTGGAAACACACTGTGTAAAATGTGACTCCAGTGATCTGCACATCAGTTACAACTAATTACGTTAACTGGCATCAGGCTAGTATAAACTGGGTGTAAAAATAGCATTTCAAGACACGAGTTTTATATAATAATAATACTAATATATAGAGTTCCTTTAGCATAAACGCTATGATCTGTGTGTCTTTTTCAGGCAAGGCCTTTTGTCACCAACACTACACTAAACCAGATTCTACACTTACCACAACACCGTGGCATGAAGTAAGGGTTCAGATACAAAAACTGGAGTACCTGCACATTGAAACATTGAACACTGTAATATGAAAAATTAGCATGATGCTGCAATTGCAAAAAAGCGGAAAGTTCTGTGGCTCATCTACTAACAATATGCTAATTTATAAACAAGGACACGATCAGTTAATTTCAACAACCACCAGAATTCCATCAAGAGCATTACAAATTAGTGAGCCAAAAATAAGCAGACCTGATTAGGTAAAGAATAGCCTAATAATTAAAATAATACAGAGTAAGTGTAGGTATTCTACATGTATTTCTCTCTGAAAACTCAGATGAATGAGAAGCAGCTGAAGGACAATCAATAAGCTTTTACGGACAAACTCTTGTGTTGGAAATTGCTGGGGGCTGAGTGTGGTGTTTATCTAAAGGATAGATACATTATTACAAACTTTTCCATCATATAAACCTGAAAGCTGTTTGTAACAGCTGACCTGGACAATATGTAGAAGAGCACAAAACATTATTGATAGTCAGATCCTGAGCCCTTGGTGTGTTAATGAAGATACTGTTACCATGCTGCATGCATAAATGCACAGATCGCCCCTATTTTCATTCACTCATTAAAAGTGGCATTTCACTATAGTACATAATGGCTTCAATAGATAAATTACAGAAAAAAGAAACATGAAAAGTTGCTGTGTGTGTGCACACTGCTGAGAAAAGACTTTCTATGTCTGTGTGTGTACAGATCTCTCCTCGTGGTAAAAAGTAACCTGGCTGTCTGTGAAACAACACACATCCTTGTAGGTGTTTTGTTTTGGGATACTCGTCCTCATTCCCTTTCATGCTATGTTAAGTTTAGTTCAATTCATATAAGTTCTCCTTCGGTTAACCAAAAAACAGTAATACTGAGGGCCAAGTATATGTGAGGATGATGGTGAATAGGCACAGGGCTTACATCCAGGATGCACTTGTTCATCTTTCAAATATTTTTCCCCAACTTGCAGTAAATTGTGTGCTGTAAATAACCAGCCACAAAAATGCTTGTTGAAAAATTGATACTGCAAAGTAAATCCTGACAGAAGCTTTTCATAGGCAAAAGTGGGTTTCTTACTGGAACAGAACCTTAGTAAATCTGACCCATAGTGTGCTAATAACAAGAAAGCCCTAAACTGTTACGCAGCTGAAAAATGGGGGAACATTTTACTTTCAAAAACTACAACTGGTCTCCTCAGATGTTTTTAAAGGATGTGAGACACAACAAGTCCTTTTCTACCAAGCCACATTCATACACATCTGCTTATTTTAAGCCTTCAAAGACTAAATATCACACCCATCTCTGATGGATGCATTTGGAACTTTGACGCCCCAAAGGAACTCGGGATTGAACTACTAGTTAACTTCTAGTTAACGCACAAGGTTGAATCACAACCGCACAGCATCCCAAGCTTGCACAAATGACTTCTAAAAGAACCACAGCATGACCACTGCCATTATGACACCCCTAGGAGACTTAAATAACCGCAAGTCAAGTGTTAATGGACAACTCCATTATCTGATGCAGCTTGCTTCTCTTCTCAATGAGCACTGAGGACTCACAGGGGTGCACATCTCTCTTTTAACTATTCCCAATTCAGCTGTTTGTTTGTTTTTTCCATGAGTCTATAATTACCTCCTGCAAAGCAAACATGTCATATGGTAAGCTCTCTAGGGTCTGGTGGAAAGGTGACGTGGTTTATATGTTTCAGTTAGTGGCTCTACTGCATTTAAGGATGCTGAGTAATGAATGACAGAATCAAACGATTATGAATGAAGGCTTGTGGAACAGATGTGCACTGCATCCCTTTACTTTCTGCAATGGTTGCCACATCATCAATCATCACTTTAGGGGGACTTGTGAGGGAACATGTTTAAGGAAAGGAAAGGAGAAACTGACATGGATGTGGCGAGAGAGAAAGAAATGGAGGTTACCATCGATGTGAGCAATGGACTGCCACGCTGTTAATGAGGTCACTACCAAAAGCCATAACCTTCATTTTAATGTATACGTGTGTGATTTGTGTACAGGATCCGACTGAAACCCTGGATGTGATTAATGAGATCTCGGCCAGTCCTGCTGTGTGTCTGTGGGGAATAAGGTCCTGTAGTCTAAATCACGTCAGGGTTGTGGTGCAGATGGTCATGGATACAAAAGCCATCAGTAACTACATAAAAGCCAAGAGGGGTATTCCTATTCATCACATGATGGTTTATAATACACACCTTATTTTTAAACACACCACCTTTCTCTGCTGTTGTGTATCCTCTGGGCCTCTCCCTTCTCCTCCAGAAGACCGATGAAAACAGCTGGAGACTCACAATCTCACACCGCCCCCCTAAGCAACACTTTCACTGACCTTTTCCAAATCTTCTTTCTTACAAACTTTTTTTTTCTGCCTACCTCTGGGGGGTGTCTTTGATACTCAAACTGCATTTATGATTTCACCCCAAAATGCCACAAGATTCTGCACATTCAATGAAACATCATGCTTCTCCTGGGAACAGCATTTCTTCTGTTCCAAAGCATGAGGAGGTATGGAGGGCATCACATCGACATTTAGAGATAGTTCACCAGAATCTGAATGAAAAGCCAACTTATTCTGTGCAGACCACGTGTTTTTCAACTTTTGAGAAAACGTGCTTATATCCAAAAGAAAAACAAGCTTCACAGACACAGCCTACCATCTTTTCATTACTAGACAAGTGAGAACAGAGAGGTAGAAGTGAGAACACATACCAAGCTCATAGAAATCTGGCGAGTAAATCAGGAAAAAAAAAAAACTTAAGGCGAGCCAAAAGATGGCAAAGGCTTGCAAACAACCAACCAAACAAACAGAAAGCCATAAAAAATGACCACCAATGTGCATGTATCTCACTCTCATATCAGGGAGCAGGGAATCTTTTACATCTCTGTGCTCGGGGCCCACTGTCTCATAATCCATCCATGACCGATTTGCTAAAACTTTTATTCAAAGGGATTAGCTCCGAGGGTTTGTGACCCATTACATTTAGTTATTTATTAGCACTGCACTATTTCTGTATTGCTATAGGCCACCACCACTGTACTTTACTCTTTAGTACTGTGCAAAAAAAGAATTTATGCACAGTGCCCATCAGCATTCACCACCAAAAACCAAAGTAACTGATTCTTTCCGCATAGAGGACATTAGATCACAAGCTTTTAGTCACCCTATGAACTCAAAATCCAGTCAAATCCAGCCAATCCAGCTGATGATTCCCTTGTGTCACCATCCGCAGCGAGTGAGATTTCACTGTAGCTGTGTTGGGGAGAGGGAATAAAAATAAACAGGGTATCTAAGCCAGAGTGACCTATGATCCGATTAGTATCTCCCAATCCTGTTAGGCTGCCTCCCTGATGTATGTTCATGCTTCATTCAGCTACTCTATCCTACTCCAATTTCCTCACCTTCCATCAGCCATGGAAAATCCTTGATTACAAAGGTCAGCATTTGTATCCCAACTCCGTATGCACAGGGAAAACCAACAGAAATGAAGCAATGTACACACATGCATGCGTGCACACACACACACACGCACTCTACTGATGTTATGCCACTGTAGCTACTGTCTCCCCAGTTATTGGTTTTCTCATTGTGCATTATACTTCATCTTTCCACTCTATCTAGAGTCTAATTACTAATGACCCTCAAAAACACAGTGGCCTTGGATTTAAGAGGCAGAGAGGAGACTGGGAGATTGAATTTAATCCAGCTATGCAGAGAAAAGGTGACCTTTCTGCAAGTTAGTTTCATTTTTGTTGCTCAGTGATGCAACTGGATTAGTGAGTTATTGTAGGGGGTGGAGAAAGCTATCTGTGAAACATAAGCTAAGACCTCAATCAGCCATGAAGTTATCTTTTCATTCATTTAGGCCTTGAAAAGAAGCACAGCTAATCATTTCCATTGTCCCTGTTGGACACTAAAAGAAGCAGATCAAATCAGGGGAACGTGTCCTACTACACCAACAGAGAGAAAGAGATGCACCCTCAGGGGACTAAACCATCTGTCACCCTCGCTCTCTTGCACCTGCTCATGAGGTGTCACTCCCTTTCTAAGCTAACCTTATGCTTGATGTCATACTAAAAGAGCAGGCTGCATGCTGGGCAAGCCCACGGCTAGCTCTCTGATTGTACTTGGCACACACTACATGTCTGTCTCTACCTTTCACTTGATTCATAAACAGGAATGTTAGAGGTCACAGCGGTTTTTATATAATCAACAGCACAACACCTATAAGTACACCACATATGTGAGTGTTGTTGATCATATAAAAGCCACAGGTATGTTCTCTGTATATGATACCGCCAGGATCTCCATAGTGATTCTGGGGAGCTCCATTAAAGTTTGTCCGCTCACAACAATTACAATATTCTATCAGCAGCATTATGATGGCCTGCTTCTCTAAACAAACAAACAAACAAACAAAACAAGTGCTAACAAAATCCAGGTTGTTCAAAACCGGTTAAAAGCCAGGGTACCTTTAGTACAGGGTACTTACTATAAATAGGTGTAAATGCTTATTCAGCTCATGTGTTAAGCCAATGACAAACCAGGTTCATTTGAAATTCCATAAAGTCCAACTAACCTAAAGACCTTTATACATCAATGAAATATTAGTCAGAGCAAAAATACAATGATGGATCAAAACTTAAATGTGACAAACAAAATAGGACAGAAGGTTTCAATAAATGCTTGGTATGTCAGAGAACAGTTAACACTTTGTTCTCCAACTCGTGTCAAAAGTTGTGTAAAGTATGTGCTATGTAAAGGCCAATTGTAGATGTGTGGAGAAACCAGGCGAAAGCAGAGATAAAGAGAAGTAAGACAAACAAGCCAAGATACGAGAAAACAGCATAAACGTCAGGTGGTGAATTTCTCAAAACATAGTGAAATGAAGACTGGCATGTAATTGGCTCAGCTGTCGGAATGACCACGAAGAGAAGCGATACACAGTCATCAAGTAAGAAACAGATTAACATACAAGGCCAACGGAGATAACAGGTATTGTCAGACACAAAGAAAACTGCCACTAATGTTACTACTTAAGCAACAGATATCATGTTAAAACTGCAATAGATTGGTGAGAGACAGAGAGGAGGTTAAAGAGCTTCCACGTTTGTCTTAAGACTTACCACTTGGTTGCGTGTGCGGTGGTACGGTTGAATGATGGGTAATCCCAGGGGTGTCACCCATTGCACAGTGTGACCCGACTTAGAGATGAGCCTGGCGCTCTCAGTCAGCCAGTCCTGTAACAAATGGATTCAATCAGAGGTAACATGAAGGGACACAGTGACAGAAATATTTAATATTAGTCAAGAATGCGTGTGTGACATGCTTGTATGTTTAGAGCATGTTACTGACAAGAGTGCAACTAAATTTAAATCAGGTTAAATGAGGTTGATGGAGATTTCAGGTTCGGCTAGACAGGGCTAAGACACCAATGCTATCTCTGAGCCTCCAAGTAGGCACACCTGTGGTATCAATCCCAAAATCCAATGGAGCCTTGTTCTCAAGTTATCGCATTCACAAAATTAAACCGTAAAAAAACACTACGATGCAGGGAAAAAAATAGAGACTTCATTGCCTAGACTAGAGCATCAACAAAAGATTTATGCACTTACTGCTCATTCTACTTCTGCTGCTCTACTTTAAGGACCTACTAACAACGGTTGGAGGCTTGTTGCTGAACAGTGAAGTGTCGCTTAGTCTGGAATATCCGACAGCACTGTTTGCATATGTGTCTGGAATAGTCTGCCTCCAAAAATGGAAGCCCTATTGATGTCCCATAAGGGTTTTGTCACACATACAAATGCACACTCAGTGAGCTGTAGGAAAGATAAATATGTCCTAGCAACTGGAGTTAGCAACCTGACCAGAAGCTGGTCCATTAAACATCACCTCGCATCCTACAATCAAAGCACAAAATAAGGAAACCGCAAAAGCAAAGAAACCGACGTCAGAGATTAACAAGAAAAACATCTTGAAAAATTGACTGACTGGCACACATACAGACAGAGGTGGGCACAGACAATGAACAAACAGTGAGAGCACAATTTGAAGTTAATGATCAGCAGTGTTGACAGGATAAATGGGAAATGTACAGAGAATGTAGGCAAGGTCAGGGATAACAGCGTCAAGGATTGATCAGCTGCCTCTCTTTCCCCTCATACTTCAGCTCTTCCCTGTGAAATGCAAGTGGATGTGACCTATAAAAGCAGCGGGGGATACACACACTTACGCACTCACGCTGGCAATAGCATCACATCGGCACCAAGGTATGTTAGGAAGGGTATTTATCATCTCAGACTGGGCTATCCCTGCGTGTTTCCCACAGGACACGCACACAAAAACAGTGGTTGGTGGTAATAATGGTTCGGCAGACTCCTCTCTGCCTCTAGAGATAATATACAATCCCCTACCAGGTGCACGTCCTAAATCTATTACTGGAATCTATGTGATGAATAGGTGCAATTGACAGGGTAACAGTAAAGTAAACACGCCATTAATAAAATTCAAATAAGAGCCTATCTGCAGCAGTAGATCAGTAGGCAGAGCATGCTTTAGAGGTTTGTAATGTCCTAGCAACAAACAAACCTCATTTAAAAACAACGTAATTTAGTGCCGACTAAAACTTTTCCAGATTTATCTTTGCAAGACTATAATGAGTTGTGTTTAGTTGAATATGAAGCACAGAAATTTCTTTAAAAGTCTGTATGTCAAAGCAAATACTGATTAATTATTAGTCACATATGCTGAAATATATGCCTGTAGCTTGTTAATTAACCTACTGTACACTGAAAAAATAAAAAATAAAACAAAAAATATAGAGGTTACACAATAATTATAGGCATATTCTCTTTTGTTTTCTTTGATAGTATCAAATAATAGACTTTTCTTGTGAAACATTTTAAAGAAACTCATCTAAAATAAAACGTTACCATAATAAATGGTATCTTCGTTATAAACACAGAGAAAAAGCTTGAATACTTTTATTTTAGCTGCAGTTTTTAATGAATACTTGTATTTTTTTGCTGTTTTTACTGCATGTGTGGATGTGTTCTAGTGAAACTTGCATATTTATTGAGAATACAATATTACTATCCAGAATAGCAATAGTGTGCTCATCTCCAAAACTTTAAAGAACATACAGAGTGCCGAGTATAAAGAAAACAAAGGACACCGGTACTCCCTGGGGAAAAAAAAAGTCATTATATCTCCCCAAATAATGTGTTTAACAATATTTCTAATCAAGTGCCACCACAGATTGATGATAATTTGTTGGATAAGATCATTTTATCATTTGCATATGTTGTAATGTACGTGTGATGAGCTCACCTGTATCTCTCTGGTCCCTGTAAACATCTCCTTTAAGGCATTGAACACCTGACGCACCAGGTAATGGGATGCATCCCACACAAACTCCTGGAAAAACAACAACACAGGAGTCTTTCATAGTTGGTCAAACTGTTTAATTTGTCAAATTTTAAAAATTAAAAACATGCATTTTAGCTTTTAATTGTGCTTCGAATGGTGGCTACATGTATGATGCAAATTAGTGTTACAAATCAGGGTATCTCATTTGCATCTCATTACACTGATATGATCTCTACAGAAGGCCTTGCCCTCTTTTCACCATCCATCCCACTGTAATCACTCACAATTACACTCCCCCCTAATTCCCTGTTTAAACAATTAGGAACATTATCCAGAAGTCATTTAGCAGAATGCCTGTGAGATAGTAGACAGCAGACAGAGTTATGCTGATCCCATCTACACAGACAATGAGATTAACTCTAACTGTTGTAAGGAATTGTGTAGCTATGGAACACTGGAGCGCTGTGAGAAGATTCAGTTCTTCCATTCTCCTTTCTTGGTGTCATGTAACAGAATGGGTGTGTCCATCAAAGGAGAATTCAGGCCCAACCAAATCAAAGTGCAGATAACTAAAAATAGACACGCAGTGGCTGTGCGCAGGATATCAAATACAGCTACTGTTGGATTGCATTCCCTGAAACGTCCATGCAATGTGATCATAAATAAATCTGATCAAAGTAAATATTAAAAGCATCGGTTCAGGCTCCATGCAGCTCATTTAGAGACAGTGTAGTATGACTCTTTACGTCAAGGTCAAACTGACTGAAATACCTTTGGCTGCAGAAACAAATGTGATGATTGTACAATATGTGGCCGCTATTTGCAGTGCATTAAATCCTTTAAACCCTTTACTCTTTTATCTTCTGCATGAGTGTAAGTATAAAAAAAGCTACTTAAAAATAGAGTTTAAAGCGTTTGCAAGAACATACACAAAGTGAGAGGAACCCCTCACACAGAGGAGGTCCTGTGTTAAGGGGCCGCTCTGTCATGCTGAGCTGATACCGTGCTAAAAATAGCGTAGCGTGTATGAAGGAACCTCTTTCACTCGCCACCCTCTTTCACCGTTGCTATACCTTCGGAAACTCGTCAATCTCCTTCAGTCTTTTCTCTATCTGGAGGCGTCCGCCATAGCGAGTGACTCCGTACACCACAGTCATCACTGTCTGTTTAACCACCTTCCTGCTGATGAAGCCCTCCAGCACCTGGGCGATCTTCAGTCCGCTCTCTGCATCCCGAGCTCGTAACTCCTCCACCTGGAACATGTAGACAACTTGCATATGAATTTTCTTTTTTAAAAGGAGGTCTTTTGGAGGACAATTTAAAGCTTCCCCAAAAATGAACACAGATAACATCTGCGTGACATTAATATAATATGTCACAACTGCTTTCACTTATAACAGAAGTGAGTCCTCACAGCTTTGAGACTAGAAGCAGAAAACTCATTTCATGATCAGCAAAGCTATTTTTCAGCTCTTGTTGTAAAGCAGTCTTAAGTAATGTGACTCTTGACAGTGTTACTTATTGTTTAACATAAAACGACAACAATATAGTGAGTCTGTAGGGAAGGTTTTACGATTTTTCCAAATTCTTTAGACTAATCATCTTTAAACAGGCTTTGGTTGTACGCAGGCAAAGAGTCCATGTGGAGAGCAGAAGAGGAGCAGAAGTGCAATTATTGCCTCGCAATTATTGTTCTTTTTAAAATGAATTTGAATTCATGAACGATGACTGGTCACTAGAAGAGGAAACCTTGGTCCAGGTATTCACTAATTTAACAGGGTCCCTACAGATTAGCAACTGTGCCTGGAGACAAGGTCAACAAACCAGCCAATGACAGTGGTTATTGTACAGTAAACCCCAAGACGATTTATTTATCCATGTAGCTTCTTACATCACAGCTAATGTCATCATGGTATCTAACAATAAACGCAATACTCTGAGGCAAACATTACAGTCACTGTGTGTGGACTTCTGAAATGGATGTTTTTGCTCTGTTCTTTCTGAATTTTCCGGTACTGAAATGTCAGCACATCACACTTATCTTCCAACTGTGTCTCCTAAAAGCACGCAGGCTCATGCTTCACCATTCAAGACTTTAAACATGAGACAGTCTCGTCTCTGCACTTTCATGCAAAGCAAGAGAAACCAAGCACTTCTGAAGACAGGGCCTAAACTAAAATATAATCTCAATGCCTTAGCTTGTCACTCACTGTGGGATCCACTGGGCCGTCTGAATACTAACAGGTGAAGATCTGCAACATGCTTTGCAACTGATATGTGCCATCATTAATCTGTGTAACCGTAAGTCTGCGCAGTTCAAAGAAAGTAACAGAGCAGACCTGTTGTGCAACTCCGCTGTAGACATCCTGGGGCACATCACAGGGCATGAGATTGACTGATGTAGCACCAATAACATCTCTGCCTAGAGCGGCGTAGTGCTGGAGACCATTACAGGAGCCGTCCTGGAGAAGAGGTGAAGAAAAAGATTAAAGCACGACTGTGGAGGCAGACAGCAGAGAAAGAATCACAAGGATCCGCACTGATTGGGTCAAGTCATCCAAGGAGCAAGGTTTAAAGGTCTGCCTTTCTGCCAATAAACAAATAATAAAGCACAAAAAAAGAATAAATAAGATGAATTGCATGAACGTGAGGATATGTTGGGAATATGTTATGTGGTTGAGGCTTTGTTGCACTTAATTCCAAAGACTAAACTTAATTTTTCACTCTATTCAAACCAACATGTAACCTACAAGTGTATAAAATAATACAGTTTCAGCTTTTTTTTCTTTGGGTTTCACTTTATCATAATTAAAGCTGTTAAACACCAAGCTAAGCAACGTAGATTTATGTATCTGGGTATCAGGACAGATAAATCTTCATTCTTGTCCATCCTTCTTTGATCCTCGTCCCCTATGTAACACTAATATACTGCTTGCATGTGTTGTTGTGGAGAGGCAACATTTAAGTTTCACAACTGTAAGTCTAAGCTCACCCAACTTGACTCCTGGTCATCAACTTTATTTATCCATATATTTCAATATCTATCAAAGGCAGTAAACTCTAAATTACATCAATCAGATTTAAAATAAATAAAATTGAATTAAAGTAAATAAAATTGAGCCCTGAGGCTTACTTTTATATGCATTTAATTTCATTCAAACCCTAAGCCTCAATTTTATCTAAAGTAGTTTAGCTGAACTTCACCACTCAATTAAGTAATAATAATAATAATAATGGATTGCATTTATATAGCGCTTTTTGAGACCCTCAAAGCGCTTTACAATTCCACTATTCATTCACTCTCACATTCACAATACTGGTGGAGGCAAGCTACAGTTGTAGCCACAGCTGCCCTGGGGCAGACTGACAGAAGCGCCATATCGCGCCATCGGCCCCACCATCGGCAACACCAGTAGGCAGTAGGTGAAGAGTCTTGCCCAAGGACACAACGACCGAGACTGTCCGGGGCTCGAACCGGCAACCTTCCGATTACAAGACGAACTCCAAACTCCTGAGCCACAATCGCCCACGAAGTGAAGTATTGGAGATACTGTCTTTTTAACACATCTACAAAGAGGAAGTGCTAAATACTTTGTGAATTACACTCACTTTTGGTCTAATGGTCTAAAAAATAAAAATAAAAAATCCTCTTTTCAGCTTCTTTGTCTTATTCTTTGAAGGCAAGGGAAAATGTTGCTCCTTACATTTCATGCATTATTATTAGTGCGCGTTCCAGCGATGTTGGGTATAATTAATCAGACAGACAATAGCTTGTAATCACTAATGGGATTAAAATGTTCTTTTGCAACAAAAATGAGACATTTTGAGAAGTGAAAATAAAATTAGAAAATTACATTATAACAACATTATAAGAACCTTAGTAACAAAGGCCTGCGGTGCAGATGAGATGAGGCTTTACTCAGCCACATATTTTGGTTAATGGTCTAAATCAGGGAATTCTTGACAAAAAGATGCTCCACAGTTAATGTATATACACTGTTCTACAAATATAGCATGTCACTAAGAATGACAATCGTTTATATGATTTTTCTGTTGCTTTTTTCTGTTGAGAAAACGCATTGGTTTAAATGTCAGATCCTCGTGCAGGATGTGTCAAAAAGGCTTCTGGCTTGCAAGATAAGGTTGACAGGTTTATAGCAGATGACAAAACGGTGAACATCGCACAGGGAGGTCTTGGTTTGTTAACTTTGATTTGCCATCTAAAATAGACCCACTGAATGATGCAACCGTTTTTTTTTCTTCGAAAGACATAAACCTGAACTACAATAAGAAGACGTAAGATGAGTAACTCTAACAAGCTTTCCATAATTCAAAAAGTTTTTACATTTTATTTGGACTTTTACATGACTGATATGCTACTCATTAAGCATGACTCTCTCAGTCTGTTACGTACCTGATGAACAGGAAAATGAGAGATGAACTGTGCTGGATCAGGAGATCTCACAGCATTGGCTATCTCCATGCAGCAGGCCAGAGCCTGCCATGGCTCATCTGCATTCATCCACCACTTTCTACCCTGAGAGAAAAAGTCACAAGCACATAGCACATTATACTGCATACATACCTTTCATAGAAATACAAAAAAAAAAAAAATTGACATATTCTAGTATTCAATGTTTAGACCGACAGTTAAACCATTGTGTCATTGGCATTGTCCCAGTAATTAAAAAATTACCGAGATTTCTATGACTGTGACGAGTGTACGTGGAACGTCTTACTATACAGTGAATGAGCAGCAAGTACTAACATTTAGAGGGTTGTCGGCAGAGTCCAGTATGTCCTCCATGATAGTGTTGGCATACTCAAGTCGGCCCTGTAGTGAGCTCCTCTTCTTTAATCCTGTAAGATTCACCAAGTGGATCTTTAGCCAGTCCAGGCCTTTGGGACCAAGCAGCTTCCCCTCCGCAAACACAAGGATTGCCCGTGTGACATCACTTCCCAGGTGATTAAAGTATGGAGGACATGGATAGGTACGTCCCCTGAAGTCCATGTTGTGAGGGAACCAGAAGATCTCGTCTCGCATGTGGTTGGCGATGGACAGTTTATAGAGAGCATCCATACGTAAGCTGTGCATCTCGCTGCATTTCTTTTTGGCATTGATCACCTGTCTTTTCATGTGGGCCTTCTCACTAGCTGTATAACTGTGGTCTTGTGGGTTAAAGTGGGGGATTTTGGGGGCTTCCGACAAAGGAGGTGGGATGTCTAGCTTATCGCTTCCACGGTCATTAAAGATGGAGATAATAATGTCCAGCAAAGGTTTGTTGACCTTCCAGGCACAGTTGCCCAACTGGTTGAGAGAGTCATAGATGGCATGAAGATTTTGACATTTCTCCAACAACTCTTCGTGTTGGGTCGCCCCGTCCACTGTGCGCATCAGCTTCGTCGGCGTGAGCAGGTATGCTCCAAACTTGACTGATGTCCAGGGCACTGGAGGGCACAGCATCGGCATCACATAGGAGTCAAAAGTCAACTTGGTCTCCATGGCTTCCTGCTGCATCTGAGTAAGGATGGGGTGGGGCTTGATGAAGCCAACCTGGCGGGTAAAACATCACAAGAAAATCAGTCGCAAACTAAAAAAGAGCAGACACACCAGTGAACAGAGATTGCTGTTTCAATTACAACAACATGAAAGGGACTGCCTCAGCTTATTTCTAAAGCTTGGTTAATCATGACAGGATATGGTCAGCATCAAGTGCAAATTTGATTAATAAAGGTATAAAAGCAACACGCTTCGACTTCTGTTGAATCATAAGTTTGAATCATAACTGACATGTGAGAACATCTTATAATCTGAATCTTATCTTAAAAAAAATCTAACAGCTGAGATTAAAAAAAATATTGATATCAGTGCTGCCATTCATACTACTTGTGTTAAACAATTACTGAAAATCACAATAAAATGGGCAACTGTAGCTCCGCAAATGTGAAAACAAACAAACAAGTGTAACATCTTTATTTGACTGTTATGTTTGTTACATGCCAACCCCGCTCCGGAGCCAGAGGATTAGGCACGATAGTTTTTCCAAGAATAGGGCTTTGATGTTAAAGAGTTACCGCAGTGACAGGAAAAGAAGAAAAAAAAAAAAATCACTGTAACCTTACAGAAACACCTCAGCTTTGCACGAATGAGTCAGACTTTCATGCTGCGCAGTAAAATCATTAGGATGCCCCCCTGATGGGCTAACCTCCACCCAGGGAAAGAAGGGAGACGGGAAGAATAAGAGAAAAGACGGTAGAATGGAACAAAGAGAGACAGAAAATTACACAGGAATGAAATTCAGCAATAGGTATGCCCCGCTGCCAAAGTGCATCAAGTCCCAAAAATCCACAGTTCTCTCTCTCTCTCTTTGTACTCACCCCCCAACACATGCCTCACCCTCCTGCAGGGTCCTGTGGCAGTAAATCAGCGAGCCAATTAAGGGGACACTAAAAAAGGGATTACCGTGAGACCTATTCATCTCACTCAACTGTTCCCTTTGCCAATTCACACTGTGGGTAAATGGTTTTATAAAAGACACTCTTTTGAGCGTCACACTGGATAGGAGGTTGCTCAAGTGTTCAAGGTAACGGGCTTTAGAACAGTTCTCTTGTCCAAAGTGAAGGTCAGGCTTTTTAAGTTTTTTCCCGCTTTGTTTCTGCTTCTGCATGGCTTCTTTCTTTTAATGAAAAGTCTGCTATTCTTAAACTCTTTTGGGTCAATCATTTAATCAGACTAATTGTACACAATTAGCAAAAATTCACAATTAATTTGATTTGCCTGATCGAGAGTCCTTATAATCAACAGTTGTGTTTTGTTTTTCTAATCCATCATATAATTTTCCCTAGTTTCTAGGAGTTCCCCTAATCTTTGGTCTTTTTCCCCCCATAAATCTCAATTGAAAGAATATTTTTCTTGGTCTGGGTTAATACTCAGACATCCTTTTATCAGATTATCAGAAGGTATTGGACTTCAACAGAAACTACTGTTTCTGTATTTACTCCCTCTTCTGCAACTTCTTAGCTCGATTACGGATATTTGGTATCATTGTTACGCAGATGATATTCAGCTATATATCTCTTTTAGGCCACCTGATGTTTCTAAGCTTCAAATCTTCCAGCCCTGCTTTGATTCCATTAGAGATTGGATGACTGAAATTATCTTAAACTAAATGCTGAGAAAACTGAAATCATTGTCTTTGCTCCTGAGAAATTTGTTCCCCTCGTGGTTAAAAATCTAGGCCCTCTTGCTTCTTATATTAAACCCTCTATTAAGAACCTTGGTGTTACACTTGACCCAGCTCTGACGCTGGACACACACGTTAAATCTTTGGTTCGCTCATGTTTTTACCAATTAAGAAATATTGCTGAGTCCCATTGTGTCACGCTCCGAAATGGAAATGATTATTCATGCTTTTGTTTCATCTCGCTTAGATTATTGTAATTCCTTGTTTACTTGCTTAAGTAATGCCTCCCTGGAACGACTGCAGGTTGTCCAGAATGCTGCTGCTAGGCTTCTGACAAAGTATCCCAAATACTCCCATGCCACTCCCCTGCTGATCCAACTGAATTGGCTCCCTGTCAAGTTCAGGGTCCATTTTAAGATTATAATCATGACCTACAGGGCCCTGCACGGTGTAGCTCCAACTTACATCAGTGATCTTCTTGTTCCTTATTGCCCCAGCAGGTCCCTGAGGTCTTGTGACCAGGACTTGCTGGTTGTCCAGCATACAAGGGTAAAAAGAAAAATGACAGAGCGTTTGTATCAGTGACTCCCAGACTCTGGAACTCGCTCCCTTTGAGTTTGAGATCTGTGGACTCAGTCATTTCTTGTAAAAAGCAGTTAAAACGTATCTGTTTAAACTTGCTTTTGGTCTGTTTCTGAAGAACTTTTATGATTTTTATGTGATTTTTTTAACCTTGAAAGGTGCTATATAAATAAAATTTTACTTTACTTTATGTCTCTCAGTCTGCAACACAAAAAAACCTAATCAAGAGGATCTGTGTCAACCTTCTTGTTTAGTCAGGAATCTGTAATAGGTGCTTCATTTAAAAAATGCTTTAATAGAGTCACCACCAACCCTAGGTTATCAAATCATGCGCTTCAATGATACCTCTGTGGAACAGACCAGGAGAGAACTTCCACCGTACCTGCCGGGTGCTGCGAAAGGTGTACATGTGGTAGAGGATGGGGATGAATTTCCTGTCATAGGCTGGGTTCAGGATGTCGCTATTAATTTTAAGATTTTTAACCATCATATCCACCATGTATGTGCCAAGCTCCAGAGTTACTATGTATGGCCAGCTTGTCTCGCCCCCCTGCAGCGTAGGTCCTGAACTCTGCTCCATCTCCAGCTTCCACCACTGCTCCCTTGGAAGGACGTCATACACCTGCATGGATAAAAGGTTGGCTGTTTTAATTTTGTTAATACCTCAAAGACAAAGATTCAAAGTTACAACCACTATCTAATATTTTCTCTTTTATGAAAATTAGCATGAGCAAGCTTTATATTTGCTGGTTTTATTTGGTCTGCACGTATATCCTTGGTATTAAGTCCTGGATCCTCCAGATCACCACGACTGATGGAACGGGTACCCCACATGCCTGTCTCTGCATTTCTTGTTTCCGCTGTATCTAGCTGCTAGTGATTATAATTTCCACTGGCTCCGAGTTATTTCAGCTCGTTCTGTTATTTCTGCTTATTCAGTGGCTAAAAGAGGAGAAGACTCAAGCAAAGAATGCCAGAGGGAAGAGAAAATCAAAATCTTTTTACCAGGCTCTTAAAAAGTTTGGAAAACTGAAATACAAAAATATACAAGAAAATTTTACAAAAAAACCCCGAAACTGGTGAAATGACTGAATATTAAGAAATTAAGTTTTAAATCACTACTAGTCAGCACTCATAAATGCAAGCTACATCGGTCGGTTGACTTTCCCAGAGCTTGGTTATAGACCAAGACTACATTCACACTCCTCCTAAGCCATATGAGATATTACATCAGATAAATGAACAAATCTTTCTATTTATTCTGGCTATTTTTTAATTAAAACTGCTTTATGGTTATTTTGAATTTAACTTGGAGTCAAATGGCAACCCCCAGGGCTGACAAACAATTAAGGTTATTAGAATAGCTGCTTTGATCATTAGATGTGCAAACACAGGAAGCTGTAGCTTATTACTGCCTGCCAGGTCTCACGACCACTGACTGCAATCACTGATTGGACCCCTTGACTACGTTTGTGCTTCTGGTGCCTTTTGGAGCACTTTAGTTGAATTATCTGACAAATAATATGGCTTCACTGTGTGCTACAGTCCAGAAAAGAAATTTGTGCTTTAGTTCTGAAAAGTCTCATTCTTGTTTTTTGTTTATTTGTTACTGATTAGCATAAATGTGCCTGTCTGCTGCAGCTTACTAAACCCGCTAATGTCAACTACCTTAGCAGTCCACCCTCTCCCCCAAATATGAGGAGTTCTGGTGCCCAAATTTGAATTTTACATAGACGTTTAATAATAAATACTCTACATAAACACTACTAGCCTTCAGTAACAGGGAGCGTTGCCTATTGTTTCTGACATTTATCTTCAAAATTGATCCTTGAACACATAAATATGTAAAGTGAGAACTTTGACAAGGGAGAATTTAAAGTAACACTCGCTGTCAAAACAACAATGAAAAACATTTTAATAGGCAGCATTTTAACTACAAAGGCTGCATATAAAGTGCCTTTCATAAAACACCTTAACTAACATCGAGTCTAACTAACTGGTGGACTATAATGAGCTCTTGCTCATTATAGTCTTGATGACATACGCATTTTCCCTGAGTGCTCCAGAACCATCAAAACAGTGAGTCAGTGATCCTGCCTGTACAGTCCCATTGAGGAAACACAGTCTTTCATTTTACTAAAAAGGAGTAAACAGCATTTCAATGAGTTTGAGAACAAGGTCGCAAACAAAGTTTACAGAAGTCTATAACATTTGGCTTCATAACATGAAAATATTGTAGTTTAATTGGTCAAACAAATTCGGCCTGGCTTCTGGGAAGTAAAATATGATAAAAAAAAGAAAAAAAGAATGCAGCGCTGAGAAATGAAAGCCGATAGCCCACACTGGATGATAAAACAGAAGATTAGACTTTAGAAATCTGTATTGTGCTTTCAAATCAGTAGTAGCTACATCATACTTCAGCCATAATATTGCAGATTTTATAACAACTGCCATGCAGTACAGCATGCAAAGCATATCTCTTGCTAACAAGTATGAGGAGTTTTTTCTTTTTACCTTAGTATCTTTGGCCAGTAGGTCTGTGTAGGCGTTATAAACGCTGCCCAGCTTTTCCACCGTCTGATTCTGGTGCTTCTGACGCACGCAGTACTTGGTGAAGACCCTATTGCCGAGATCTCGAGCTAAAATCTTTAGCGACTCTCCGCTAGGAGGCAAGTTGGCAACACTCTGGACAAAGGAACACAGTTAAAAGATATCTTACATTAAAAAACAATATATAAATAAATAAAAAACAGCAAATGACTGTTCAGGGCTTTTGTAAAGTCTTATTAGTCTAATGGAAAAAAAAGGGGTTTGGGGGGATCAGAGGGAAAGATTATAATGCAAACTGTGTTCTAGAATTGGTTCTCATAACCCTGCATATTTCCCCTGTACTGGAAGCAAAGATATCTGATGAAAGCATGTCCTGCTTAACTCTTATAATGTGATGTTTTGATGGACATTGCCACTGTTAGCTACTTGATTTGTGTTCTATGGTTTTTCCCATATTGGTTGTGTCAAATTACACAAACGCAACGACAAAAAAAAACAAAAGAGAGAACATCAGTACAGACCACTTTGTAATGCTGTAGTAAAATAAAATTGATCTCAACTCTATCAAAACAGAGACAAGTCTTTGTAATATCTTATAATTCTGGCTTTTCATTGATCGGTAGGCTGGGCTAGGTGGCTTGTATTACCTGTATCATGATGTCAACATACTCTTTATCTTCCAGGAGACACAGATACGGATAAAGGTTAAGTCTGTAGTCCCTGGTGTTGCTTTTTGCCAGGATCATTTTGCTCTCCCTTAAGGCCTGGAGAAGGATCTTCTGCCACTGAATCCGCTGCTCTGCCAACAGCTCTCTCTGAAAGGACAACACAACGGGATTAATTTCATGAAAGTGACCGATAGCATAAAAACCATAAAGGGTGAATTTGTTGAAGTTGTTAGGGGGAAAAAGAAAATCAAAAAACAAACAAAAAAAACCCCACTCCAGAAGCCTTTATCAGAAACTACATGATCCAAATGGAAGATCATTTGAAATATGCAGTAGAAATGGTCATATCACACTGGACGGAAGCCTTGTGTCTAACATGGCCATGAATTTCATTAGTTGTTTAAGCTTGTTCGGCCCAGATATATTCAAATGACAGTGAGAAGCGAGACTAGCCTTCTGAGACAACACACCTGGGTCAGCACTTGTTTTTCTAAGGCTAAAACAGAAAGGAAGAGTCTGCTTTCAAAGTCTAGCCTGTTAGAAATTTCAATTTGAATGCATCAAACTAATTAATGATTGATTAGTTCAAGTGATTACCAAGACACACTACTCTAGAAGGACCTATAAAAAACAAGCTTTATGAAGAGAAGCGTGGACCAGGCTGGCCCTTTTCACCTCCAAAGCTGATCAACTGCCAACTAAGAATTAGCAGATGTATGGCTGCTATGAACCTGAGCAACATTTGACTCTTACATTACTTGCACTCAAGTTAAATGACTGCGTGTGCATGTGTTAATGTTTTCTCTTTAGTTTGACTGAAACAGAGACCCAGTCTGGATTGTGAATAGAGGGGTGACTCCGCATTCTCCCCAGCGGCCTCCATTACAATACATTATTATTCTGCCCTGCCTGTCTGTAAATGCTTCCTGACCACCAGGGACTCTCTGCCTGCTTGCTTCCCACATAGCCCATCTGCACAGACAGACGGCCCAGCCAAGACTGTAAATGCCAGAGTTCGTAAAAAAGCACACCGCAGGAATACAATGTTTCTTCATCTAACCTGTCGAGCCTGCATGCATATCGTTTTAAAATTTACATCAGAGAAAAATAATTATATCTCAGTAAAACATTATAAATATTATCATAATTATACCAAAAAAAGCAGATTACTGCCAAGACGATACACATCCCCTACAGTCTGAATATTACACTGGGTGCCAGTATGCTGTGTTTTGCTGGAGATCTGTAGGCTTTTTTGTGGTTCAAAAGGATAAACTGTCAGCACAAAACAGCAAGAATGCAATGTTCTTCCAGCAAAAATGAAACTTTTTTTCATTCCAACAACCAAAGAAAGAGAAGAGAAGAAAAAGTTACTGTGAAACGTATCTTTCTTTAAAAGACATATACCACCACATGCTCACGAATCAGAACACTACTGTGGGTGTGGGCAACAAAATACATAATGTTTGCATTGAGTTTAGATCACCTGCATGCAATCTATCCCAAATTATAATAATTAATTACCCATAACTAACATTAACAGAGCAAAGGCAACGCCTCACCACCACTGACCTGATCTGTGTCATTTAAGACAGCTGTTGTTTCTAAAACAAAACAACTAGCCGTGTGTCATTAATACCTGAATCCTTTTCATTACACAATCCATTCTCATGAGCATCAGAGCACTTTGTATGTATACAAAAAACAGTCAACATAAAGGACAAGCTGAAGACGAAAAGGGGAACCGAGTCGGTTGATTTACCATTTTCGCCATGTTTTCAGTGACGGGCTTGGCAGCTTCCACAGAGTCTATGGTGATCGTGCAGGCCTGCTCCACACTCAGCTGACGTTTAAAACGCTCCTGGAGATCCTCCTGTGTGAAGTCCAATTTTGGGTAGATGTGGTCCGCCCTCTAAAACATAACACGTAACCAAACATCAGACAGGCACAAACGATATCTTGTACAGTGCAGATCTTTCTTGCCCTGAGCCTAACCTTCAAAACCGAAAAACCCTAACGGAACAAACTCAACTCAACCCAGGCACCTGTCCAACCACCAACATTGCCACCTATCTAATTCTGCTTCCATTTAAAACTCGGAGCTTCACCTGTGGCGAATAGCTCTTTAGGTAATGGCTCAATGGTATTGGCTATTAATTTTTATAGTGGTTTTATCTGAACGGAGAGAGACAGAATATAAACCAAAAATCCAGAACAAAAAAAATACATAAAAGATATAAATATCCATATATATTCACATCTCATTCTGTGAAATAAGTATTTGATCCCCAAAGAAAACAGTACTTGGTGGAGAAACCTTCGTCACCAGGTCGACCCAATCCTCTTTACAAGAACTGTCTAAATGTTTCAGGTTTCTTGTTTGCCGCTTTGGAGACTGGTGAGGCCACTCCGTGATCATTAGGGCTGTTTGATATAACGATATATATCGGATGACGATATAAAAACGTCTATCGTTTCATTTTACGCTATCGTTTGTTTCGTGGTGTCGCAAAATAAACTGTTTACGGCAATATTTTTTCATCGTTTTGATGGTCACTGTAGTGGCTATATTAATTTCTTAAAGTTCTCTCTTTCTCTTATATTTATATAACCACACTACAGACGGACAAGCGCCTGTTTTTATGCGTTGTGGTTAGCAACAACGACGGTAACAGCATCGCGTGTCCGCTTGTTTATGTTCCACATAAACCTTTCACAATAAAGCTCAAGATCCTGTTGAGACTTTTCAAAATAAACTGAATCACGTGAAAGAGCAGATTATTTACGGATGAGAAGTAAAAAAGAGCCGCCAGGTGCTAAAAAATAAACCTTAGACTCAAACGTTAGAACAGGCTTTTCCCCGCAGCACGCCGTGTAATAAATACTCACAAAGAAAACGGCGGCCGTTACAACTTATGTCTAAAAATGTATCGTTTCATGCATCGGTTAAAACACTCGACTCCAGCTACATGACGCGCAGCTGGAAACACTTCCCGCAAGACGAGCTGCCCGAGATTCACAGAAAATGCTACATTTTTGTGATTTATATCGTTATCAGGACGATAGAATTCTTATATCGGGATATGAGATTTTGGTCATGTCGCACAACCCTAGTGATCATAATGTACTTTTTGGAGTAAGTCTGAGCAGGAAAAGTGAGCTGTATTTAATACAGCAAGATGAGCAATATTAAAAGCATGGTTTTAAAAAAAGTATGCAAATATAGGACACTTTCCCAATGAAACAGATAATTAAATGAGAGAATAATACACTCTCCAAAGACAAGTAGAAACTAGATCAAACTGCATTTTGTACGATCTGAAGCTTTAATCAAAATCTCTTCTCACAGCAGCAAACAGTATTTTAATTAGTCTGTGCTTCTGCTGCTCAAACTGATTGAAAACCCTCCAGAGATCATTCATTGTGCCACTCTGTTATCAAATGGGCCAGTTATTTGAACAGCCTTTAAGCCCCTACGACCTGCCAAAAAAAGCCAGAGTCAGATAAATTACAAACTACCTTTATAAATGCATTAAAAGCCAGCAGGAAAGATCCGGTCACATTTGACCTTTTTGGCATATCATGAAGTGGCACAGTCCCACATTTACACTCATAGCATAAGACCTGCTGACCTTGCTACCATCCCTCTATTAAACACACACACACTAACACACACACTAACAATAAGACTGAGAGGTCTAAAAGTGAATATGCTGCATGGACTGAGGCTAAAAATACTACAATGGCACGAAAAGCTGTTAACGAATTGTGTGAGAATCACGAGGAGTAGGAAGGTGGGAAGGAGGAGAGGTGAGAGGAGGAGAGGCAACTAAAGCAGAGGACCCATTAGAAAGCAGACGTGGCTCACTATAAATAGAACAGTGCCTGTCTGGCTGTGAAGGGTTGACAATCAAATCTTTCGTAGTCAAGCTGGAGCCTTGTGACAGCTTCCCCAGCTCTGACGGTTTGACTGGCGAAACATGCAAAACAGTGAGCCTTAAAAATAATTCCTGTGTTAAGTCACATTTCGTTTCTAAATAAATCCTTTACATAATGCTTTTAAAGATTTTTGTGAACGCCAACTAAAGTAAATGCTAATGGTTAATTAATACAAAGATGCAGATTCTGTCATCCGACCATAAAAAAAAATGCAGCGGTCACCATGATTTCCAATGATTTCAGTTTAAGATAATGTCAAGATCAAAGACCAGATGAACACGTGCATATGTGGATTAATTATTTAACTTCCACTATCTTGACATCAGCAGAAAAGATGGGCATCTAATTTTCCCATGTGCCAGCTTGTCAGTAAATAAGTTCGCTGATAACAAAAGACCTGACTCTGTAATACCTCTGAGTAGAAGTCTTGAACCAGCAATGAAGAACACTTGCTTGTGTGCATGTTGAGCCTGGGCTGATACTCTGGCTTTATGATGCGTATGGCTTTTAGCAGCATGTCCCTCTCATCTTGCCGGAAAACACATCGGTTGAACAGATCATCCACAGAGAGGCCATCCTCCTCCATCTGGCTCAGACACCTGGAAATGCAGAAACGTACAGTCTTTGTGCCACATGTATATTATCTCTTAAAACAGGGTTTTACTTATGTAATGTCAGTAGAAAGCTAAAGATACTAGTCAGTGGGACAAGCTGTGACAGTATAAAAAAAAAAAAAAATGTAAAACAGCCAGAATGCAATCATTTGCAATGAATTTAAACCCTGTTTTAATTTGATAATACTACAAAGATAGTATGTACTACACAATATGTGTTAAAATGAGAAGATTTTTTTGAAGTGTGAAGAATATAAGCATATTTTAAATATGATGAAGCCAAAAAGTTATCACAGATGCCACAAAAGATTGAAAAGTTTTGCCATGCTTGAACGGCAGGTGGAAAATCTCAGGAAACAGGTGCAGTGATTTATCAAAATGTGCAAACATAGAAGAAAAAAATACAGCATATAAGCCAAAACAGAGTTTTTACAATTCTACTGAGCTCGAATGTTCTTCAGTATGACCAATTTTAACATTCCTCATTCTTTTCCCCCCAATTTCCCTCTTTAAAAAGGGCTTCTTCACAGCCACCCATTCACCCATTTCTGATGAGGCTTCAGCAAACAGAGTGGGAGTCGCAAGTTTGATTCCCACTTGGTATCCAGTAAGAGTCCTGGCTAGACTCCCACATGCTAAAACCAAGCCCTGAAATGGCGCGGCTCAGACACAAGCATTTCACTACAAGTTGTACTCTGTATGATTGTAAGTGACAAATAAAGGTTGTTGTTTGTTTAAATGGGTCGACTCAGGTCCAGCGTCAGGTCTTTGCTGAATTTTGTTTCATGACTTTCTGATACTGCTCATCAGCTGTAATTAGGCTTTTTAACGGTTTAGTTTCCTCAATTTTTTAAGGACACACTGCACACCATGCTGACATACAAGTGTTTGGTCAATAGCTCTTAACTCACCTCGTTGGTGCAAAAATGCTATTTTACATCTGCCAAACTGTGATGTCTTTGGCATTTTTCATAGATTCGACTAACAAAAAGGAAACATAATGTCTTTGTGACAGGCTGATACAACAAAGTGGAAAAAAAGAAACTATGAAATTTAATTTAATTAAATTAAATTAGCAGAACTTCTGGCTCTGTGGAAGTAAAACATCAAGAAATGATGGGTAGCTCAAGACTTTGCACAGTACAGTATAGGCTTCTCCCGTCCCGCAAAGAGTCATCACAGCAGGTAGCTCTGCATGTCAACTTTTACATCCAAGGCCCTTCCTGACGCAACACCAACAGGGATTTGTGTCTCTGGCTGGAATCACACCAATGACCTTTCACTTGCCAAATGAATGTGCTGGAAGCAAAGCATAGTACTGTATATTTAAAAAATGTTCCTCAAACTCGTCGCAGAAGGTATTAGCACCTCTTCATTCCATCAGATTAGCACTCACAAAGCTAGCTGGAATGCCACTAAGAGGACACAAGAGGTAGATTTTCATTTTCAAAGGAGATTATGGTTATTATGATGGATCAGACCACAGAGTATGATCACAAGTCGAGTTTATAACATCTGACCTGCCTGCTGATGTGGGAAGAGGATAACTTAATTATATAACTTCCTGGCTCCCTGATTAATAAAAAACACAAACCTCTCTCTGGCATCATTGTATACGTTTCTTCTGCCCTGATCAAGAGTTGCAGAATATCAATTGAAGTATTTGCATTGACAAGCCTTCTGTCAGTCTGAAAAATATGAGTTTAATCAAGAGGCAGATGGCCACTGATGACACCAGTGGAATGTTTATTTAAACAGAATCTCCTAGAGAGAGCGCAGACTCCATGACTGGACTACAGAATGCAGAAAACTCCAGTGTTGTTGGAATATAAATGAGAAGTGTAATGTAATGAGTAATCCATAACTCAGTTTGATATACGATGCCTAAAAAGGTCTGTGAATTAATATTTTTTCCGTCTGCTGCAGCTTTATTCCTTTATGACTAGTGCGACTCAGGGGTTAAAAGGTCTGAGTACATTATTATGGATATGCAGTCCTATTAGATGTAATATTTAATTCAGAATCTGCATATGCAAACTATGAAATACATATTATAAAGTATTTTAAGCCTTGGATTCAGGAGAAACACAGCTACTATAAACTGTACAAATAAAAAACAAAATAACAGACTATCAGTCCTGTGCATGCAGCATCTTTGAGATACTATTAGCTAGACAAAAGGTGATAATATTATTAAAAAATAATGTACATATAAAATGTAGGTAGCATGTTTGGCACCAGTGCTCCTTTAAAGTTAACAACAGAACTACATGACAAAGCCAAGAGAGGAGTGAGGAAAACCCATTTATCACTGACAACACGGATAACAGAGCTCTGCTTCACCCAGCACACCTTTTACTCAAGACAATTATAAATAACAGCACGTTAATTAGCAACTGGAGAAAACCCTGGCTCAGCAGTTTCCACCTATTGAGGTCCATCAGAAGTGCACTGTTCTGAAGTCACTGATTAACAAACAAAAGAGGGACTGTAATATTACTCAAAAGTTTGGGAATATTTTAAACGAGGCCAAAGAGGTAAGAAAAAGAAAAAAGCATTTTCACTCATGCCTCAGAGTCTCTTGTGATGCAAGATGCAATTTTGTCCTGGGTAAATGAGAGAGCCCTGAACAAAGACAGGATTAGTCTGGGTGCTGGCAATGTGGTCCAAAGGAACAAAGAGGGCAGAGAGGTTGAAAGACAGAGCACAATCAGCCCTGTGACCGCTCTGCTGCACCTTAGGGAATATAGCGCTCTGGAGGATACAGGACTTATAAAGGCAAAATATAAAGGGATGAGAGTGTGTGTTTCAGAATGTTGCTGTGCATGTGAGAAAAAGAGAGAAGAAGCACACTGTTACACTGAGGGCAAGGATGCTGCAGGAGAGACTTTGGGGATTTCAGTATTAGAAGAGTATAGCAGTTGGACGTAAAGAAAGAAAAAGAGGGAGGGAGGGCATAGGGAAAACAGGGATTTAATGACAACAACAAAAAGTAGTGAAAGATAATGAATAAGGTAAGGGAAAGAAGAAGCTGCTTAGCCAGAGACAGAGCGGGAGGGCAGCACTGCTGAACAACAATGTCATATGAGCATCAGCTTACAGTGATCGATGGACCAACCAGATACCCACCGCCAACCCTAATGCCCTGCCACCTGTATCGCCACTGGAGCACACTGCCTAAGGTGATGTCCTCAGAGTCAAAGACTTAAGTGTCCGTGTTGTTCTGTACACGTTCTCAGCAAAAGCACGTGACATGACTAAGCAGATGAAATCTGGAAAAGTACTGATTACAGCCAGAAGTGACGTGAGGGTTGTCGGTCTTGCGTGCTGCTCAGTAACATTCAATATTCATTATTTACTGTTAGTTATGCTTATGTTGGTTGTTGCTGTGGTTTCCCTACTGTGTTGTTCTCTTTTTGCTTGTTCTTTTTTCCCCAGCAGGTGATCAAGCAGATTTTTTGTTTCTTTTCTGTCTGTCTTTCTTCCCCCTGTTTTTCTTTCCCGCTCCTTTTCTTGAGCTTTTTCCCAACTGTACTTGTCTTTCCTATCCCCCGGTCCTGTCTGTTACCACTGTAATAAGTTAAAAGTAAAAAAAATAAATAAATAATAAACATCAATTAAGTGGACCAGGATGACAAAGCCGTAATGATCCACCTGGGAAAATAATTTTCTGGGCATTTTTCTTGGCCTTTAGACAATAATTATGATTGCTACAGTGCCGAACGAGACAGGCATAAAAAACAAACAAAGTTTGCGTGGTTGGAACAGAAACGGATGTTTATGACCTCAGAGAATTCTTAAAAGCCTTAAGAGGAAGTTTGAGCAGGACATTTTAAAAGTCAATCTTTTCTGTATAAAGAATGATACCTGATATTCATTTATCATCCATGTTTCTCAGCTGCTGTCAGAATAACTTCTGTAGTCAGACAGCATTCTCATCAAGGACGCAGCATTTATGTAGCTGTGTTCAAACAGGGGCTGCATATTATAAAAGAGAGATAATAAAAAAACACAACCCCTGTGCTCTGTAGTTTTTCATCTGCTATAAGACTAATGTTAGGTTTATCAGAAAGGAAAAAAGAAAATTAAATATGAGCCCCGCCTCTGCCTCGGCAGCAGGCCAGCTGCCTGCATTTTCTCCTAATTGCTATCAAACAGGCACCGGTGCTGTGACAACATACAGGCTTCTCCTGAAACTGTGAGCTTTGCTTAGCAAGTTTATATTTTCTGAGTCTCATGCAATTCAGAAATTAAATTAATATAACTCTTTCCAGAAAGTTTTTTAAAGTGTTTTAGAAACCACATTTTTATTTGAACATAACAAAGACATGCTGAAAGGTCGGAACTTGCTTATTCAAACATATACAGACATTTTGAATGGGATGCCAGCAGCATCTGTTAAAATATTTGGGATAAGAATGACAAAGGAAAAATTAAATAGGGGATTACTGCTTAAAAATTCTACAATTTATTAAATCTTGTGAAATCAAATGGTGCATTTATAATCTACCAGGTAAAATATTTTGGAATGATTCAAAGCAGCTAAAATTGACACAATTTAAAAGATAATATGTAACTTAAAAAAAAAAAATTCAATGGGCTCAGAAACACTTAAGTGAAACAGGTTTTTAGCGGGATCCACAAATGTAGTTAAAACAGCTGACTTTTGGTCCAAACTTTTTTTAAAATGAAGTGGAATAACTTCATACAGTGTAATGAATCAAAATTATAAAATGTTATTTGAAATCATGGATTCCACTTTCTCTTTGCTACAAAGAGCAATACTCAGGTTGGTTATTAGCATACCCTTCAAAAGCCACCTTTGATAATGTATAGAGGTGTGCAGTAGTGCATAAGGCACATCTGTGAAGGAGCAACATATGCTGACATCAAGAGGACATTTTAAAGAAAGGCTGGTTGCAGGCTAATATCAATATATTCCACCAGGGCTCCGCAGTAAAAGACTCCGGGTGCTAAGCTGACCTCCCTGAAGTCCTGGTGTGACCTCCAATATTAGCATTTAGCTGCATAAAATTTTTAAAAGGCATGCATTTTTGAAAAAATACATTTTTTAGGGTTAGAGGTTTTAAATTATTTGCAAATAATTGCACATTGGTTTTATTTATATTTTAAATAGCATCCAAACCCAGCTTGTAGCGATCTGTCAGGATGACCCAGTTATTGCTGAGATGGAACTGGGCTACACACTGTCAAGATTGTCCTTGATTAATACATTTGCAAAATCCAAGAAGAAATTAACTACACTACAGTTATTATCTGTATGGTTCAGCTGCCTTGTAGAAATTTAATTAGTCCTCACCCAGTCTCATTAAGACTGTGTCAAAATGCTGCCACAACCAAAACAAATTCAAGCGACCTTGTGAGAGCAGCACTAATTAATAGAGAGATTTACAACGGACAAAAAGTTGAGGAAATAATAATAATGCCATGCTGGATTGCCATGGAAAAAGCAAAAGCGATTAGTGCAAGTAGAAGGAATACTGGTAGGTGTCAGCTTAATACACAGTTTTATCAAAAAAAAGCATTCCTTAATTCTCCAGTGACACAAAAGACGACCAAACTGCAAAACAGACTTATAAAACAATAACAGACCACAATTCTTAGATGTGCATGGTATTAAAGAGCTCACCTTTGTAAAAACATATTAAGAGAATATAGGACATGCAGCTAGAAATCAAATTTTTTTCAGCCCTGCAGGCTAAAGGAAAATGATTCCTTGAACACTACACGAAAAACATTCAATTGATGCTCTTAAAATGAGCAAGTATGTTACTATCACATCAGCAGAAACCTTAAGATAAATGCACTTTCACAGAAATTTCACCCAAAAGTAAAAAGCCTGAGCTGATTATGACCCCTGCTGGTAAATCTTGTTGTTGCTACGAGACCTCTATCCCACAGCAGCACAGTGTCAGCTCTCTTCTGAAATGTCACATATGCTGAAATACATGTGATGCAATGTGAAACACGTTGGTATAAACACACCTCTTTATGATCCCTGTGCGTGTGTATCTTTGCAACATACCTTGAAACAACCTTTGGGGAGCAGTTTGGGTTGCGACCCATACACTCCAAAGCAGCAAAGTAGGAACCACGATTTGGCTTCAGACCAGCCTCTTCTAAAAGAATAAAGATGCGGCCAATCTGATTTAATGTACCCTACAAATGAAAGAGATATAAGGGAGAGCAGTGAGCCTAATTACCCTGAGTCCATGATACCAAGAAAACAAGTGAAAATTAAAGTCAACAGAATTAGTGACCTATGGTGAGGCGTAGTTTAGTTTCTTCGGATCATTATTAAAGGGCAGAGAGAATAAAAGCATGTTCAACTGCATGCTTGCCCACAGATATTTGAAAAGGGCCCTAAACAATTAAGTACCAGTGGGCCCATGTAGGGCTGTTCGATATAACGATATCGGATGACGATATAAAAACGTCTATCGTTTCAGTTTACGCTATCGTTTGTTTCGTGGTGTCGCAAAATAAACTGTTTACGGCAATATTTTTTCATCGTTTTGATGGTCACTGTAGTGGATATATTAATTTCTTAAAGTTCTCTCTTTCTCTTATATTTTATATAACCACACTAAGGACGGAGAGGCGCCTGATTTTATGAGTTGTGGTTAGCAACAAGACGGTAACAGCATCGCGTGTCCGCTTGTTTATGTTCCACATAAACCTTTCACAATAAAGCTCAAGATCTTGTTGAGACTTTTCAAAATAAACTGAATCACGTGAAAGAGCAGATTATTTACGGGTGAGAATTAAAAAAGAGCCGCCAGGTGCTAAAAATTAGACCTTAGACTCAAACGTTAGAACAGGCTTTTCCCCGCAGCACACCGTGTAACAAATACTCACAAAGAAAACAGCAGCCTTTACAACTTATGTCTAAAAATGTATTGTTTCATGCATCGGTTAAAACACTCGACTCCAGCTACATGACGCGCAGCTGGAAACACTTCCCGCAAGACGAGCTGCCCGAGATTCACAGAATTTACAGAAAATGTTATATTTTTGTGATTTATATCGTTATCAGACGATAGAATTCTTATATCGGGATATGAGATTTTGGTCATATCGCACAGCCCTAGGTCCATGGATGTTTGTCACAGAACATATTTTGACGCATTACACTTAAAAAAAGCACAAGCAATAAAAGTCATGTCTGAATTTCCTTTAGCTGCTTTGCTCATCTCCTGAATTTTATTTCTGAACTCACCTTTTTGGCCCACACCCTCATCATGATGTTGTAAACGCCTGTGTTGAGATGTTTTCGTCGACTCATAACTCTGTGCTGACTGAGCAGGAAATTATGTGCCCGCTCGATGTCCCCGGCAAATATACAGGCTTCCAAGTATGAGCAGATGCTAAGACTGATGTCCTGACACGCATTTCCCACACTGCCCTCCTGCATGCATTCTGGTTTACTTGACAATGTCCAATGGCTTACTTGTTGATTGAGTCTCTTTTCCAGCTCCTCCACCTCAGCCAACTCCTCAGCTGTGCCCTGAGGGTCAGTACCAGTCAGTTCAGTTCCCTTTTTTTCAAGAGCATGTGTTTTAGAATCTTTTCGTTTCTTTTTAGATGCTTTTTGTGGCACGGTGGCTGCTCCTGCCATGGCAGTGGCAGCAGCTGCTGTAGCTGTCGAAGAAACTGCAGCTCGTATTTCATCTGACAGTTTTGAATGACCTCTGCTCTTTTTAACTCCAGTAGATATTGTTTTATGTGTTGTACCGGTGGACATCAAGCTGCTTTTGGTACCTTTAGATGATGATGTTTGTAGTTTCTCTTTGACACATATTTGCATTTTTTGCTGGAGGTGCTGCTGTTTTTTAAGTTTGTTCTTCTTCTCTTGAGTTAGTTTTTCTATCCAGCGGCGGGGCTGAGATTTAAAGGAGCCTTTATCGCCAGTCTGTCCAGATTTAGGAATATCAGTTTTCTCCTGGGGTGTGCTTCTGTGGCCCTTACCAGATGAAGTACCTCTTCCATGAGAAGGTGACTTCATAAACTCCACCTTTGCATGTTGGACATCTAGAACGACGTCAGATTGTAGTTGCTGGATTCTGGCCTCAAGCACTGAGAGGGAACATTACAAAAATGTTACTAAAGGAGTAATACAGAAAGCACCACAGCCTACATTAGCCTGTAAAATACTATAATAACATATCACAAACAACACAAAGATCTAGAACTGCCATCTGCAGTCACATACCGTCTAACAGCTGAAACTGTCTCAGTGCGCGTTTCTTTGCTTCATCGGTCTTTGGAATTCTAGATGAAACATTTATGTTTTGAAGCTGCAAAGATGTTCCTATAAAACAAACAAACAAATGATGAGATATTATTTTGGATCTTAGGCCTGGCTTTTCACTTTTGAAGGCATTTTGTTTATTGTTTAAGGATACAGATAACTACAATGCAAACATTTAGGTTACTTGTGTAACCCTGGTTCTCAGAGCAGCATCAGTGAGATGTCTAACTATGGAATGTGCCTTCCTGCGTATTCCTCAGAAGCATTTATCTCACATCTCACCCCTGCCCACCCACCTCACTAATCTGAGCCATGGTCTGAGTAACCGCCATCACTTAGGCCACTCACACACGGACTCAATTCAATTTAGGCTACACTGGAAACATCAAGCCTGTAAAACCGGAAAGATGTGAGAGGTGAAGACCAGCTTGCTGCTGCTCATATGTTCTGAATTGACACCTCTCTGAAAAGGGCCCCAAACGCTGCTGCCAGACCACAAGTGGAGTGAGCCTCCAGGCCCTCTGGTGCCTGCTGCCCTAAACCTACCCAAGAGCAATCACCTACACAATCCATTGTGAGAGCCGCTGCTTAGTGATAGACGTGCCCTTATAGGCCCTGCCCATGAAAATAAAACGCTGGTATTGGTATGGCATGGCTGGTATGACATTGTCTGTCCTCACAAGAACGTGATGTATATGTATATGTAGCTTTTGGGCCTCTCGCTTTTGGAGAAGCCCAAAAGCGAGAGGCCCCAGATAATTTATGTGCAATTGCTGGAGAGTGCTGCTTCAGAGACATCTCACAGTTTGCCCTTCGTGAACACCCTCCGAACCAAACAGGCCTGGATAGGTAATGACCACATGCCGACTGCACAGTGCCCATAGACACCGCCTGAGTCAGAAAAGCTGCATTTTTTTTTCTTCTCTCATCCTCTCCCTTAGCTTCCCGGCTTAGCCTCTTATGTCCTTGTCTAGTCTCATGGTTTTTTTTGTATTACTTTTCCCTGGAACACTCTCTCACAGTCTGTTCTCTAAAACCTAAAAGAGGAATTATGGATTTGGATTTGATCAACTGGTCTCTGAATGCAATTGACACCCCTTCTCAACGAGAAGTCTGGGCTCGGGTGAGCCTGACTGCTGAAGATATCTACCTATTCGGAACCATGATAACAGGGTTCTTGCTGATCGGAGCTGGCTTGGCCCTGACTTATCGAAGAATTAAGGAAGCGGAACCGGCTGTTCAAACCCCCACAAGGCTGCCCGCTGGGATTGAAATGATGGGACGAGGCGTGAGTTTCTCAAAATGGGCTCATTGAGTGCAGCACGGAGAAGATCTTGGAGAACGCACGGCTGCCGTGAATACTCAGAACAAGACCTCTGAGTGAAAAACTGGATTACATCTGGAGGGGCTAGCTCGAACAACACCTTTGAGCGCAAATTCGATCACATCTTGGGGAAGTGCACTGCGGTCGTGAGTTCTCAGAACCTGCTCTTTGAGCAAAAAGAACGACAACATCACGGAACGTAAGTTTGGATAACATCATAGAAAGCTCACGGCTCTCCAACGGGAGATTGAGAGACCAGTGTTGGACTGTTAGAACAGCTTTGAAATTCATATGAGTTGTTCGCACTAAAGTAAAAACTATCATCACTTCATGCGGAGACCCCTTCGGCGCCAGCTGCGGCCTCAAGGCTGGAGCTGAACAAAACACCCTGATAACGACTGTGTTTAGACTGTTCCCATTCCATGCAAGGCCACCTGGGTTGGCTGGAAGACTGTTTACTTAGCCTGGCGGGGCGAAGGACACTGTCTCAGCTGAACTCTGGACACACACACACACACACACACACACACACACACACACACACACACACACACACACACACACACACACACTGATATGCACACACTGATCCCCCCTCCCTTTCCAAACGCCTTCGATGCTTGTGCCCTACCGGGGAAGATGGCAGTCAACTGGACCAGCGCAGACATGCTGCAGGACCGGATGCGCTGTCTACACCGGCTCTCTCTCACCCTTTACCCGCCCCTGTTGCTTGTCTTGTGTTTCTATGGTGTATTGATAGTCATGTGCTTTTTGTGCTGAGGTGTTTTTTCTGTTATCAAACTGTTCTCCCACTAGGAGCTCAGTCTGAGTGGAGTTTTTTTTACCTCATGTTATGTATTTTCGTTGTTTTTCTCCTATCAGCCTACCTTTCTGACATGTCTCCCCAATGTGATGTTTGTGTAAAGTTGGTCAGAAGGTTCCTTTGTAAGTGCACATGCGCCATTAGCATGCTGCCTGCTGTAACCCTAATTTCCTTCGGGATTAATAAAGTATTCTGATTCTGATATCGCCAGTTGCGTAATGTCAGCAAAGTCACCGTGTTACCAGTGCTCTCTATGCACCATGGTTCACAGGAGTCAGTCCGAGAGAAGCTGTCCCAGTGGTGAAACTCCTTCATAAACAGTCGTCCGAGCCACACCGCCAGGATGGCAGAGCCGATCGGACCAATTTGCTAAAGGGATAATCTGAAGGAGATTAAAGTTGAAATTTGTCATACCCCAACCCGCCACCTTCCCACCAGCCCCCATTCCCTCGTGTCAAAACATCAAAAAACTTGGCAATATTGAATTGAATTGACCCCGGGCTGTATTTTACCTCCACATGCAATCACGGTATAAAGAAAGTATTTGCTTTTTCAGTTCTATGGTTTTACATATCAGGATGTAATTAATAATCATCTGACACTTACCAACTCTTACAATTAGGCACACACAATCTCATATGAACAACAACAAATGCCACAAATGCTGTGTCATTATTTATTGATCAGAAACTAAGCCAAGATGCAGAAGCAGTGTGTTGAAAATCTACGTACACCTTTGCTTCCATTGGATTTAAAAAGGTAACTAGCAGCCACCTGCTATTAATTAAATGCACCTTATTAACTGATCATGAGCAAGTGTGAGCACCTCTATGAAAACAGAGGTTTTGGCTGTCAGGTGTGTGCTGACACCAAGACAATGAGGAGAGAAATCAGCAATGATCTTAAAAGGAACTGATCCTACTACACTCTCTGCAATTCTCAGAGAAATTACAAAAAAAAAAAACCCCAAAGAGCTCTATCTCAGACCCTAGATTGTTCAGATGGCATGCTAAATCTTAAAGCACAAATGAACTGAAGCAATGCTGCAAAGAACAGGGGGGCAGTATGCTTCTACAACGATGTGACAGGCTGATAAAGTCGGATAAAAAACATTGCTTCAAGTTACTGCTGCTAATAGAGGTTCTACGAGCTGCTTTTGGCTTCCATTTCTGTTAAATAAATAATGACACGTGTGGTGTGTCATGTGTTGCGCCTCATTTCAACTTTCATTTACCTCATTTTAAAACCTGGTACGGATCAAATGCTTGATAATTATATCCTGATATGTGAAACCTTAAAATTTAGTTTACTTTAGTTTTACCATTACTGCACAGAGGAGTAGGTTCAACGTTTTCCTCAAGGACGAGGAGAGCAAAGCACCGCCAAGCTTCCGACTGAGCCCACGCATCACCAGCAATATCTGAATTACTAACACGAAATCCGACAGGGAATCCCTGCGTTCAGTCAGCACACAAAGGCAATGATATACAACAAAGAGTCCCAAAAGAAAGTCGCCAAATGTGCCCCTCACATTGCAGTTACACTGTTGTTTTCTCACCTGATATCCATCTAACTGTGCCACCTCTCACCGACGCACACAGCTGACAGCAGTCCGCAAAAGACACGCGGACAGCGCATTTTTCAATTACGCTCCGACGACTCAGAAGTTTGGCAAAGGCACAAACTCTAAGAAGAGACATGTTGACATGTAATAACCGCGTTACTTCAGAACACTAGGCAGCCATCTTAAATGAGACCAAGCTAATCGCAAGGAGCGATATTCGATGTTAAAGGCTCGATGAGTCGAGTGCAGACCAATCGAGTTAAGCGTTGTTGTTTAACGTATTTGAATGACCAACACTAATTAGACAACAACTTCTTCTTCCCAGGTGATGTGTATTCATTTATTTCTCCCTTGAATATTTTAGAATTTTAAAATTTTATTCAAATTTATATATTTTTCTTTCTGTTTAACGATTAATAGATGGACTTTTCATAGTGCTAGCCGGTTGAGTTCTGATATCATGACTCATTTGACTGTCAAACAGTGGAGCAAAGAGGCCCATACAAAGATAAATGTACACTGCCTACAGTCAACATAAAGGAGTGACTTTTCTGGCATGTTGGTATACATGTACAAGATAGCAGCAAGGTCAGGCCGTAGAACTTTACTTTTGGACTGTGCATCTCAAACCACTGGCTTGTATATAAGAGAGACTGTTCGCTATTGAACAAGAAATATCTTAAAAGTTTTTGGCTGCAGTTGTCCATAATCTAAAGCAAGTCAAGATCCCAGCATCTAGCTGACTGACCATCCTCCTCCTCTCAAACACATGTTGCTCCGGGAGGACACTTCGGTACTTCCCGAACCTCACAACCACTACCAGATGTGTGTTGGGAGAGATACCGACATCTGCCACTTCAATGGGATGGTGCTACCTCTGTGTGTGTTAATGTGGAAATCCCAGAAATACAGTATGTCGGCTTGCATGAACACCAGCAGTGCTTTGCCAAAGACCTTCAGAAATATAGGAAATCCAACTCCCAAAAACCTGCCTTTGTAGTGGTTCTGTTACACTAACACACATTTGAGGAAGGTCTATGACTTTTGCTGAGAAATTTTAAGAGAGTCCAAAATTTTCGTTCGATTTTCACTAATTTGGTTATGTAAGTTTTACCATCAGAGAAAATGTTTAAAAAATGTCATTTATATGACACTAAAAAATTTTAACTACTTAATTTTCTGTGTTTTCAGCAGCATCGGTGAAATATTTATCTGCTGCACAGTGTGGTGTACTAAAAAATGAATTATGTTTGGCCTGTAGGTGGCAGTCTCACCACAGCCATTCAAGATGGGGCCTGAAGTCAAATTGGTGGCAAAGGTGAAAATGACTGTCTTACACGATTATTGAGTAATAAGCAGTAATGTGGCCGAATTCTCTATGTACTAGTTATATATACTAAAATCTGCTTGGATTTTCATTATTGTAGTATCAGTCATCTGTGTGCAGATCTAAATACTGAATATTAAGCGGGTAATGTAACTAATTTGCATAAGATCTTTTATTGTGTAAATGTTAATTAAAATGTACATTTGGTTTAACGTTCTCTTTAAGGAACTTAAAGCTTCTACACTGAATGCCATCAAACTCAGTCATGTGAGTATGACTTTTAAAGTACAGTAGTACAGTATTTACACTCCTGCAGTTATTCTGGCAGTTACTTGATCTAAACTTCCAGGAAATATTGCATTCTATCTTACCTTTATTGCCAGTGAAGTAATCTGAGGCTCGTAGTGAAACACGTAACATGCTCTCCTGCTGTCTAAGCCCAGAGTACTCGTTATGGCCTGTTGGAAATTATTGTCTTCTTTTTCTAGACAGCTTTTGAAGTTCAACTTTCATATATTTTAAATTAAGTGTGACACAACTTCAAATTGAAAGTAAAATTGAATTTATTTCATTCACATCCTGTATACTTTCTGACCCCCAGCAGTGTCAGCCTCCCCTTGTCATGCGTCCATAAAGCATTCTTAAACACTTTAGCAGCTCTTTGTGTCTCGGCAGGCTGCAGGTTAACACAAGCACTACTTGACAGAGAGAAAGAGAGAAGGGAGGGGGGCCAAAGAGGGAAATGAGGTCCGGGCAGTACATCTTTTCTCAGTGGAGGCAGCGGCTGAGAGCACAGCGGTGGGTGTCTGCTACTGAGCTGTAGGTGAGGATCAGGAGGTGTTTGTTGCAACGGTTCACGAGCAGGGCCCCTTGACAGCCTCGTTTGATGTGGTTTGGCCCCTGTTGGCGGCTGGCTCTTTGCACTGGTGTGACAGTCATTGCCGGGTGAGTGACTGTCAATGCCCCGACCGACAAAAGAGGAGAAGACAGGCATTCATGGGGCCTGATAATGGCCAGGCCAGGACAAGGCTGCCATTCTCATACACTTTGATCATGTGGATTCTTTTGCACACCTTTGTAGGGGCTCCCTATTTGTTTAACACATTGAAGACGGCGGTTTTTGAAACTGCTTCACCTGGTCAGGGAAATTTGATGGAGAGATGCGTGTATTGCTAAATGCCTTTGGCATGTGTTTGTGTGTGCTTGTTAACCTCTCCTTGGTGTGCACTCTACATCACTTACATTGTAATAATGTGGTAGCTTGTGTGTGGAAAGCAGGCTTCTTCACCCAGCTTCTCTATAGAACTTCCATACATGAACCTCGGAATTCATTTTTTAAAATATATATTCTACTCCAAGACCATACATTACAAAAACTGTTCATCCCATATCCATTAATGTCCATTACAGGGAGACTGACCTCAGAAGAATCTTGTGGTCTTATTTAAGGGCTTTTAATGGACTGATGTACTCACACTACTCTTACAGATTTTCCACACTCGTCCATCTTAAGATCGACTGAGATAGTGAAGACGTTAAAACAACTTGTGAAGAACTGCGAGTCTGCATCTCTCAGAACTTTTGACACCATCAGATATACAATCCAGTTATCATAACATTGCTGACAATAGACAGTAGTCACGAAGCAGGACATGCAAATGTCCTCAGTGGACAACATCCGTACATTTGTCAGCCAGCTACATCTCACAGATAGCGAGCACACCTGTGCTAGCTCTAGAACAACAACTCTTGGACGCTCTGAAATGATAAGCAATTACTGCCACTGAGTGACGTGTATGAGACAACTTCCTTTGGTGAGTGTTTTAATATTTTATGCTTTGGAATAAGAGGAAGCAAGGTATTTTATCTGTGACGATTCTTATCTAAAACAATGATAACAAACACACCAAAGTTTTAAACTAGCACAATGTGAGGCTGCTTAAAAGCACTATTTCAAGGGTAAGTAGCTACAGGAGAAAGAGCGAGACAAGGATTTAGCAGGAAGGCAAAACAATTAATAATAGGGAGCTATTACTGAGGGTTTGTCAGTTCTAGGAAGGGGGTCATATTTCAGACCCTTTTGAAGACTTTGATGGTACAAAACAGGCCTCATTATAGAGATATTATCTCTATTCATACACTTACAGAGCCGCTTGAATCCCTGCTGGGAGAGATTAGGTTCCTCTACTTGGGAACATCCTCCATGGGTGCCGGCTCTCACTGTTTTCAGTTCATGGCACACCCACGCTGCATGGCTCAACTCCGTTAAGGGGGAAAATAATCCAGGATCTTTTTAGCCATTACTCTTTGGATGACATTGCTAGTCTTACGGTTGGTCTTTCTACCATGTTTTTTTGAAAACAATTTTTTAAAAAACAACCTCAAGCACTATTAGATGGAATACGTTGACATTTTGTGCAGAGATACATGGTCCCCAGGGGGCACATCTCACTGACTTTCTCAGTCACCTGATATTTCCCCTTTCCAGGCATGGCATTTGTGGTGTTCTCAACCACTACCGGATGGATTGCCATCATATTCTGCTCAGATATTCTTGCTCACACACATTAGTATGAATTGAGATCAATTCTTTAACCTTTCTGCTACTGCCATCATTAAAATTGTAATTTTTTCCACTGCTTCTTAAATGTCTAATTAATGGTATTCCTTTATGCAGGGTCTGTATTTGGAAATGATAGCATACTCGTGCAATGATGCTTAGAGCAAAGGTCTAAGAACTACTACTATAGCCTCAAAAAGCCATTAGCACCAGTCCTGCATTTTTTCAAAGCTCCACTTGTGCTCGTTTCTGCTCTATAAAATTAGAAATTATGCAGCACTACATGCTGACTGGATTACAAATTGAAAACATAAACTAGACTCTGAACAAAACTAGCTTAAATGGAAATTTAATCAATTCTTATCTGTTATAATTGTGAATCACAAATTGCTGTAGTTTCTGACATCAAACATTCACACTATAAAACATCAAGACATTGCATGCTAAGATATTAAAACAAAGAGACACGTTATGCTTGTGTGTGTGCTCTGGCACTGAGCTCAGACTCCAAAAATGTACTTCTAAGACGCCACAAAGCAATCTGCTGCCACATCTGATTTTCACATGACGACTGAGCTTTGTTGTTGACCTCAGGAGGCGCTCAGATTTTTGACAAGTTCTGCTCTACATTGGAATGATTGTATGATTTTAATTACAGGAAATTTCAGAATAGGAAGGACAACTGGGACTTCCTTGGGACTCTTTTTGCCCATTTTGCCGTCCATGGCTTTATGTCTTTGTATTGTTGTGTTTTGGCAGTGACACAAACATAATTATTTGTATTTAATTATTCTTTACTTTAAGTGGGCTTCTCTTCTTGACTAAAATACTTTTTAAAAAATTGTATTGCACATTTTGGGAGTGTCTGACGTTGTTTTGAGCATCATTAGTGAAATATTGTAAAAGTACATGTTGAGGCCAATGAAGAGCTTAGAGTAAATAACATGTGCAGCAACCTGGGAGCTTCCTTTGTCCAAGAATAGTAAGCAGAGGGAATTCAGCAAAGGGAAAAAAAGGGGGCCTTTGTTCATGATGAAGCAAAGACCTTACATCAATTTCATAACAAAGACCTTCTTCCGACCGGGCAAAGACAGAATGTTAGGTTGGCTGGTGATTCTAAATTGTCTGTAGGTGTGAATGGGAGAGTGACTGGTTTCAGCCTTGTGATAGACCTGTTCAGGATGTACTCTGGCTCTCTCCATATGGCAGCTGGGATAGGCTCTAGCCCAATCACGACCCTGAATTGGATAAGCGGACAAAAATAGATGGAGAGATGCTTCTCTTCGTCTGCATGTTCCACTTACTATTTTAAGTGATGCTGATAAGCTCGTTTAAAGCTCCTTTAAATTCTGATAAGCTGAAGAGAAATGGAAGCAACGTTTTTAGATTTATGCTGAAACTAGTCTTTACATGGAGGCTGGCAGGCACCAAGTTCAAGATCACAATGGCATGTATAGGAATGGTTTGAGCGATCTGGGATTAAAAGTTGAGTGTAATTAGTAGGTGACAGAACGCTACAACAAAGGTGGACATCCAGGCAATGATATACCTGCTGCTCGGTCTGTGGCTTCTTGTCAGACTCGGGGACCACAACATTGTTTTTTGTAGACATTTCCCTCATTACTGGGTTTCAAAAATGTCGGTTTACTATTTTAGTACCTGGTCAGTACCAGGTACTATGACCTAATATGAAACCCTGAAAGCTGGGGCAAACTGTGGCCATGCAAAAAGGGCTCAAGTCTCTAGCGGCAGTCAAAAAGCCCACAGAGTGTGAAGTGACTGTCCCACTTGTGAACATGAAGCCCTCGGAAACACCTCCAGCACTGGACAAGTGTGGCCTCAGGTCAGGGTGCTAATTGAAATGAGGACCCAAATAAAGAAAAGGAGATGAGTGGCAAAGCTAATTGGTAATTTTTTTCATCTTGTGTTCTACTCTCTTACGCATACTTTTGAATCGCATTAGTTGTTCCTGGCTGCTGGCTCTATGTTATATTCACCATAAAGATTAAAGAAAAGAAGAAAGGAAGCGAATCTTTTTACCAAAATGACAAAATTTTCCATAAATTTCAAAACTATTCAAGAGGTTTTTGTTAGTTTTCTTTATATTGTTAAAAATTGTAATAAAATAACGCATTGACTGTGCTCGTTTACCTTGATCTAATCAGGCTTATTACACAGCCTCTAAAAACAGACAAGTGGGTGAACTCACAAAAAAAGGTGTTCTTCATTTCCATCCTGCTCTGCCAAATTAAATGGTAAAGATCAGAGACGCCGTTCCATTGAAATATTAACAAAGGTGATCAGAAAGACTCTCAGACTTCATCTGGACTAGGTCTACCAACACTCACAACCTGCTCTGTGTTTCTGACTGCTTGATGATTCAAACCAGCAACCATTAAAAAAAGGGGGGAAGGCTCCCTTAATTTGCCCCATGTGCAGAGTGAAAGTGTCAAAAAAGGTTTAACTGGACAGCGATCAAGCTGATTTGACTGTGTTACAAAGTCTCACCGTTCACATCTTGAAAGACAGTTTGAACCTCTCCAGGTGTCTGTAACCACAAAAAGCAGAAAAAATCCTCAAGTTTAAAGGCAAACTACCTATTTCTCACAGAGCAAAGTTTTCTGTAAGAGATTAAAATGAGGATGGTGTTTGATGTAAGGCTTCTCATTTGTTTGAAATGGTTATGAATGAGTGCAGTGGCCCCATCCCCCCACCCTTCTCCTGGCCCTGCCCAGGATAAAATGCAGGACAACTGAGCCGCTGCCTTCACAGAAGAGAGGACTGACTGACTGCACACAGCAGAGCGTGGCTTCGCTTGCCTCACTGCTTCGCTGCCCTGTGCTCGCAGACTCTGACACACACAGACACACTCTCGCTGCCTCTCTCTGTCACAAACACCTCCCATACTCACTCCCTCTCTTTCTCACTCACTCTTTCTCTCTCAGTATCACATACACACACACACACACACACACACACACACACACACACACACACTAGAAGTAGTCAACTCTTTCTCTGCCACGGGTCAGCAATTCAGACAGGCAACTTGTTCCTACCCAGCTGGAAACAGCAGAGCATTGCAAGGTGCACGCACACATGCTTAAACTGGCACAGAAACACACTTGTACATTTACACTCACTCATTCAAACACACGTATGTGAATCCTCATAGAGCCCAGGACTTTAATTATGGACCAGTGAAGAAGACTTCAGTCAAAGGAGGAGACGACAAACAAGCAAGGAGCAGCATCAAGGAGGAACTTCAAAAAACTGGATTTGTTAAATTTTGACACTTTGCTAAAGGAGGAGAGGAAAAGAATAAAAAAAACACAACTGAAGATGACAACTGGAGGAACTCTGGCAAAACTGATTCTGTAGGAAGGAAGGCCCGCTTTCAGCCCAAAGTGGAGACCGGCTGTGACATCCAGAGGATTTGCTGTAAGTGCCGCTTCCCTTCCTTCTCTCCCTCCACAGGGACTTCTCCTGATCATCAGCATGCCTACAGCTTGCACAAGGTGCACCTTGGGAGTCTGACCCACCATGTGCAGATGGACGGCGTCCGCAGTTCATTTCTGTCCTGAAGCTGCCCTCAGCACCACCGCTACAACTGCAGCCTCTGCTGGTCCACATTTCCCCCTGCCTAGTGCAGCCTCACTCTGCCTGGCATGCTTCACCGTGCTCTTGGTCACCGCTGGTACTGTCACGGGGGCCTGTCCTCCTCGAGTAGGGCATGAACCCCTTCAGGTGCTCGCAAGCGGAATCAACTGTTCATGGACACTGGAAAGGCACACGCGCAGTTATAATCACTTAGAGGGTGACGTCCGACTTCGGCGACTTTACTCTGCCAACAAGTTCTTCCTCTGCATTGACAAAACCGGCAAGGTGGACGGCACTCGACGTAAAAACTACGCTGACAGTAAGTAAAGTGAGAAAAAGTTGCATATCTGAAATTTGTGTCAGAGGGAGGATGCCCTGTGACGTTTTCGGATTTATTTTTATGGCTGAACTTTCTTATCTGTTCACTTTTACAGCTGTTTATGGGGATATCCCTTAGTCATATCACTGCTGAGCAATTTGTGTTGCGTTGTTTAGAGCAGGGCGGAAGCGTTGCTAGGTAGGAAGGGAATAACCTAGAGATGGTTTAGACCCCTCATGGGACAGCAGGCACTGAGGAAAGACAAAGTGGTCTTGGGTAAAAAAAGTTTCCCTTTCACTGGGAATTAACCTGTCAAAACTGTGGTGAAAGTGCATCAGTCATACTGAAACACATTTTTCCAACACAGACCAATTTGTAATCTTCACAGTTCATCTGCTCTGTTGGTAAATGGTAAATGGACTGGTCCTTATATAGCGCTTTTCTACTCTATCTGAGCACTCAAAGCGCTTTATTGTGATTTTATATGGCTTTCTGTGGGTGTGCATGCAAGTAGGAATTTCATGTAAAATTCTCTAGCAGTGTGGCTTTGCCCCGAAACCCACATTATGTCTGACGAGTTAAACCAGATAAAACTGCAGTATGTCAAATCACGGTGCTCAACTGGACGGGCATATTCAGACAGATCTGTGTCGTTCAGTTTGTAATCTGTCGGACAATCTATGCTTTGTGGACACTTGAGAAAACCTTGTTCATGCAGTGATGGTTTCTTAACCACCATTACTTGACCAGGTCAGATGAACTGATTCTGGTCATGATCTGACCTTCCTCTCCATTAGTCACTGGCTGACTGACTTATTGGACAGCTCTTAGAGACATTTTTGCCTTTGACTGTAATATTTATGTGTTTGGTTCTTAATGCCTTTTTATACAAGGGGGTGAGTCAGAGTTTTTCCATACAGCTACTGGGGGAGAACAGCTGTTGCGTCCAGCTAACAAGCCAGTCAGTCTGTTGCCACCATTTCAGTGATCTCCAAGCGGCAGACTGGATGACATTTGTTAACCTGTCGGGATTAGTCACCTGGCAGAACCTTTAAAAGCCACACACACTGGTATAAATTCAAATTGAGATGAATTATTACTGTGTTAAATTTGGACCTGTGGGCATATCCAAGTTGGGACATTATTCTTTCACATTAGTGGTAATAAATGTCAGCTACCATAACAAAATACTACTCCCAAACTTTGCTTGTATTTGACAGTTTGACAGAAGTCATGCCGAAGGACTGAAAGACATTTGGCAAAAAGAAGAAATTGACATTTAAAATGTTTTAAAACAGCAAAATTGATTGTGAAATGTATGCTTTTTTTACTTTTTGCCAATTGGGTCATTTACTCTTAGGAGGCAGTAGTAGCCATTAATGAAAAAGTACAGTCCCCTTAGATGTAATGTCCTCATACACTTTAGCCATCATCCTCTCATTTCCTTTGGTGGAAAGAACGGTTCTTTCGGCACTCACACAGAATGAGGGTGTGTTCTGCACCCTGAGCTGAGCACCGTGCCAAACCAGCGGTCATGTAGGCTTTGCCTTAGATTTAACAAAATGAACCTTGTGGTCAGCCTGTGGTTGCAACTCACACTGGGACAGATCTGGTTTAAGACCATTTTGAGATCTCCTTTTCTGTTTAAGAGCACTGTTACTCTTGTGGAGACCTTGAAATTAAACTGTAAGTGTCCTGAGCAAGAGAATTTCACTATGCTATAAACTGGAGGCAGAACAAGTAGAAAGTTATACATGGTAAATGACGTAAATCAGGTACTAGACATGAAAGACAATGCATTAGTAATCTTTTTTTAAGATTTCTAATAAATTGAGATATATTTTTTCCATCTGATTTAAAAATAGTGTAATATATATGATGTAGCTTGTGGGAATCTACTTGCAAAAACACATAGATCCTTACAGAGACCAATACCGAGAGACCCAGTACTAATTCTGCCTTTAATATACTTGTGTAACCTATAGCGTTTCCTAGTGCTAGTCTTAGCCCCATCCTCCACCTGCTCCGCACTCTGTCCTCTGGTTTGCCCTTACACTCTTGTCGACACAGCTCTGCTGCCCCGACAGCTTTGCCTGCTACACCCAAGCACCGTCCCTCACCTCCGCCTCACCAACCTCAGTTTTTCCAGCCCCAGCTCACAACTCTCAGGTGCAAAAACAGTTGGAATTAGTCAACAGACTCTCTGCTAATTGAGGCTGGAAAATATTGTATCAATCCCAGTGGAGTAGGGGCATGGAACAGCTGAGGGAAGGGGCAAGTGGGAGACATGCTAACTTAAAGGGCTCGAGGATTTAAAGGATGAGACAGCTGGACGGGGCTGAAGGGAGATAAAGAATACAAAACACGTATGTGGCAAATAAACCTGTTTTTATTTTACAGTCTTCAGTTTTAATTCATGATGAACGACTTATGAGTGTGACATAAAGAGCCTAAAGTCAATTATCAAGTCATTAAAACAGCCTTGTAGTTGAAGGACAGTTTTAATTCTCTTTTTGTACGACTATGTAGAAGCAGACTAAACAGCCTGAATATATATCAGTTACATTTCCAAAGAGCCCCCCCCAAAAAAAAAAATCAAAAAGAATTATTTCATGTGAGTATGAGTGTGGAAATACACGGAAAAATCACACTAAAACAAAGACAGCAGACTCCATCCACAAAATTTCCTCAAGTTTTTTTTTTTTTTTCAGTCAGGGAAGTTGTAAATTATCGGCTATATTTGTTAATCAAACTAGAGACAAATCAAGATAAATTATCTTGCTATGATCTGAGTACATCCTGTCAACCTACATGCTCCAATTATAGTTCCACATATAATAAAAAAAGATTATAAGTGTTACTAAAAATAACTTGTTGAAACAGCCGCACGAAGAGTCAAAGTGCAGTCCTTTGAGAGACCAGAAGGGAGGGTGACAACATGTTTTTCTTTTGAACTATGGTAAAGCAGAAAATGATCTAGAGGGAAAAACACACCCAAGTGTTTACAAAAGCTTCAGAGGCAGGTACACATCATATCCTGTCATGGGCTACTGATCGTAGCCTGCTAATTAGACTGTCCTGAAGCACAACAGCTGCGCAGACACACCCGGCAACTGGTTTGTGATCAGTTACAATAGTTATAGGCGCCTAGTGTATTAATACAGCATATGTAATTATTAAAGTCCAGTTTAATTAACAAATGAAGGCTACTTGTAATTGTAATTGTCAAGTCTGTGATTTATTTTACAAAATCTTTTTTGGCAAGCCACCCTGTGTATATTTTATTGCATGTTTTAATTTTTTCCTCATATTTTAAATAGATGGACTAAATGTGTGTGGCTACAATCATCAAACACTTGGTCAGCCTCCAGTAGCATCAGCCAGTTCATAAAGTGACACCACTACAACTGCAAAAAGTCACTGTGGCCAGACTAGCTTAATTTTGCCTCTATAGCCTCTCAGCTCTCGCAGCCGGGGTGTGATGTATTTACTAAATTTCCCTTGGTGTGCAACATGTTACTGTTTGATGTGAAAGTTTTCCAAGTTCATGGGTGTATTTGACTTGGAGCAAAACCATGGGGTGAAAACCTTCCACCCAACTGAAATATGTTGTGGAAATTATTAAAAGTTTTCATACACAGGGGAAACTGTCACTCACAAAAGAGAGACTGACTTGAATTTTAAAATCATAAAAGGACAAGACAAGTGTGGCGGACAGTCTTGAAAAGACAATATTTTTGTTTTTTTGTTTTTTTAAGATGGACAATGTCAAAAAAGGATGTGGAGTAGGAGCAAAAAAATGTAATCTTTATTTTTTAACTGTAAAACTCAATTTATTGCATTTTACAGAGAAGTAGTTTGTGAAACAACATTTGTTTTTATTTACATTGTCATGCACGTCTTAGCACAGATATTTTCACATACACAAATTTTAATTGTTTAAGTCTCACATGTATATAGTCATGTGCTATACTGCTACTCATTTGTGGGACATACTAAAACCCTAGTTGACTACGCATGCATAGCGCTTTAAAGCAATGGCAAAACAAAGCATCAGGCAATTTAAAAATACCAATGTTCATCATCGACCCACGTTTTACTTTGGGGACAATGTCACTAAACAACAGATTTTACAAAATGTCTGTTCTGTGCTGTCTGCCATTTTAAAGGTGGAAAGAGGGTTATTCTACCCTGGCCTTTTTTTTAACCTCACCATGACTCACCATTAATTCTGCTATAGCTCAGACGGGGATGTGTGACTGGATCAACAGCACCAAGGCTGGAGGGGCCAAAGGGGGAAGCACCTGGCTGAAGGAAGTACTTTGGTGTTTTGAATTGGAAGAATACACATGTTAATGAGGCTAGGAGAAGGGCTGGGGCGTGCTCTGCTTAGTATTGAGGTGGAAATTAAAGGCTAGAAGAGTGCTGGAGCGCTTCCCGTTGCTCATTAGGCATTAAGGTTTCCTCTGGGTTGTCTCAACTGAGAAGGGATTCGTGGACATTTTGGATGCCAATAGGAGGGTAAAATCCCACGAATCATGCATTAACCCCCCAGTCTTCACTGTAAAGGCACGGCCACAGCTTGTCTGAGAAAAAAAATGAAATCAGTACTTAAATTGTGGTTTGTATTATTAAGAGACAAAAAAACCCCCCACATAAAACATCACAGATACACGTTTATGTTTAACAGGCATGTTAAAATCCTTCATACAAATTTACAGACTATCACTGTCCTGGGAACATTGGAGGACAAGAGTGTCAGTGTCAGGCTAATTAGCAGAGCATCCCTGGTTTCTGCCACATGGGTTTGATGTCTTGAATGGGCCCTAGAAATGTAGCAATTAGTAGCTAACAACCTTTAGTACTCTGGCTCCAGCTCCTGTCTGGGGTTTACGGGGTTCATCAGCAGGTTTATAGAGTCTGACTTTGGCACTGACAACCGAGTCCTTTATAACATCGCACAGCTATGGACATCCTGTGGGTGTGAAGGTAACACAAAAGGGAAGACTTCACAGTTCCAGCAACCAACAGCTTGAACCTTGACACCATTGACTGAAGACGTGCTCCTTAAGTCTGTAAAAAGCAGAGAATGACTTGATAGCAAGATAGAAATACATCAATATCCAAATGGTTTTACCAGAAAAGTATTAAGGTGCATAGTAGACCAAGACTACCTATTCTATAAATATTAATTGGGCCATGGAGGATGAGTAGTTTTTGCATTACTTTTCATCCCCTTCGCATAAGGAGACTTGTTGCTTTCAAAAGCTACACTATGATTTAGATGCTTTAAACATCAGTGTAACGAGCAACAATTATTGCCAGTAGAGCAACGCAAATCTGAACATGTTCACAGCCAAGCTCTTCATTTTTAGAGTGAAAAATATGGCCTTTTCCTCAATGTGAGCACATTAGTGCTCTTATTACAGTAAGAGCTTTTTGTGGAAGGTGTAAAACATATTAATTAAATCAGCTGGGAACAGACGACTAGCTAGCCTTACTCATGCAGCACCACATGTTTGAAATCATTCACCAAAGGAAATATTCATGAAGGAGCAGCTGCCACTTACATCTCGAATCGTACACATGCACACACACGTGCACTGACGTAATCAGCCCACTGAGACAGAGGAAAGCGGTCTTGCCTCAACCTTAGATAGACCAAGACATTTTGACCCTTCCAATAAAGCCTCTCACCTCGCTGCTTGAACTGAGCCAGACATCATGTCTTGGACGGCGTTTAACCACTGGCCCAGGAATAAAGAAGCTGAAAGAGAACCCCTGCTGTAGATGGGGGGAAAAGAAACAACTTGGCATCCCTAAATACAGTCATGGCTGACTGGCTACAGCTACAAGAGTTTAAAGGTGTTTGAATTTAACCTAAAATCACTGGAAGAATTGCACTAGGAATGCAATGCACCTGTTACCCTTAAAGCACATATGCCTCTCTGTAAAGTTTTATCATAAGAGAGCGCAATAGGAGGCTATAAAACCAGAGGCTATTCTCTGAGGTGACTTTCAGGTGAATCTGGGGCTTCTCTACCATATAAGTTACAAGAACACGTGGAAGCTCTAGCGCGTGCAGATTTTAATCTCTCTCACAAACATAAACAGATCAACCAAAGCCTGCCTATCAGCCTGTGTGGCAAAATATTGACATGCTGTTAGGCAATTAAGTCATAACGTGTGTGATTTTGTGTACGCCTGCAGAATGAAAATCACACACCTTGCGTCTACTATGGGCTAATCGCAGTTACATCAGTGCAAAAAGTTATTAGAAAGTCAACATTAATAATTCAACATTCTTTATCATGATGTTGTGTCGTGTTTTCTGGGCAAACACAAGTTAAGAAACTTTATGCCTGACTAAAAGTCTACAGTCAGGCAAAGAACTCTTAAAAATGTAATGCTCATTTAAATAAAATCGCACTGTTAAAACTGGCTTTGGATGGTGAATGTTAAGGGGATTACCAAATTTGGAACCAAATGTAGAAATGGATATAATATAACTTGCAGCTGGATTGGACCTTAAAGGAGAAAAATCTATAAAATCAAAAAGGTTTTACTGCATTTTAACGATATTTGGTTCAAAATAATGCAATAATATGTAAGATATATTCAAAAAACTGAGGCAAAGAGGTTACCTCAGGGCTATTTTCACCATACTTACAATCAGTGTTGGTCAAGTTACTTGAAAAAAGTAATCAGTAACTAATTACTGATTACTTCCCCAAAAAAGTAATCCCGTTACTTTACTGATTACTTATTTTCAAAAGTAATTAATTACTTAGTTACTTTTTAAAAACACGATTTACAACCTGAATA
>NW_024582403.1:1970982-1999374 GCF_018398535.1 Haplochromis burtoni | reverse complement strand
GTTTTTGCATTAGTAATCCCTTACTTTACTCGTTACTTGAAAAAAGTAATCGGATTACGCGTTACTGCCCATCTCTGCTTACAATATACTTACAATACAGCACATATTGAGGCAGTTGTTGTTGTTATTTGGCCCAAATAAAACTGAATTGAACTGAATTAGATTCAACTAGCTGGACTGAATAATTATGTTCTAAGTTTGTTTCCTGAAAGTAGTAGCAGGATAATTAATGCAAATGTGAGAGACTAAAAACAGCAACTCTGGTTCAGTCTGTGCATTCCAACATCCTGAGACCATGCAGTCTTGTCTGAACTGCATTACAAACAACCCATACCTGCTTTTTATCTCTGAGGCCATTTCACTAAATGAACATGGGCAGGATGTGAATATCATGTCAGCTCCTTGAATGTGCGTGTACGTTCCCAACGCATGGGCCTGTGTTTATACGTGTGCCACTGCAGGAGCATGAAGTGGACCCTAAGCTGAAAAAGATGTGCGTTTCCGTTCCCTAATGGTTAATATGAACCAGACCTTACCTTGTACTCAGTTCAGACGCATGCATGTTTCTGTGTTTGCATGCACACTGACATGTGCGAGCTTGCGTGCACGTGGGTGTTTTTCTCATCTGAAAGGCCACGTCCTCATTAGAACACAGAAGGTGGTACAAAGCATTGCAGTGCTATAGCTGAAACAGCATAGTCAACATCATGCATCACACCGCTTTTCTATAGCTCTTGGATCTTTGCACCATCGTTCTTCTTGCCTTGTTATTTTAGACCTACTTTTAAAAAACAGGGACGAATGGGCTGAATTTTCAGAGCTCAATGCTTTTTATTTTTTTGTTCTGCAGTTGTCCAAAGCTGAGCAAAAATATCCATATGCATGTGAAACTCAATACATATGAATGTCAGTCTGTACATATCGATAAAAGCATACTTTCACTATTCTTTTTTTGACTGCCGGCCTTTCCTACCTGTCACCGTCTCTCTCCAGCTGTATCCATTTCCACCTTTCCTCCCCTGCAACGGATAGGATTGAGGTCAGGGCCCTTTGGCCAGTGGAGCAAGTGACAGCTCTGACAGGTTGCCTGATTTCACTCTTGTGCCTTTTGTCACCTCCTGTATGCCCATCTCATTTTAATAATGTAAATATGGGGCAAGCTCAGGCCACAGAGAATATTCTGTGTCCTGGTGCTCAGTCACTGGAAACTCACTGCACACCTGAATTGCATATGCACATACCTAAAACTGGCAGTACTCTCCAAACTAAATCAGGTTTCTTTATTTTTTAGCCTACTACTGAACAAATACACTGGACTGGAAAACTGCAAAAACTATGTGGGATTTAAATGACAGTTATTTAAAAATAATACTGATAATATATAATAGTACTGCCATATACACATGCCAGCCAACAATGTATCACGATTCGCATTATCTTGGATTAATTGTAGAGATTAAAAAGGTTTCTCGGTTTTAAACTTTGTAAGTACTGTTATCATTTTATTAGACTTGCTGCAGCAGAGGACAAGACATTTGTTTCTGTCGTTAGTATGTGTTAAGCACCAAAAACATGCACTGGCCACTGGCCAGCGTTCAGTGGACCTGTTTAATCTCCCACTTTGCTTTTCTTTTAACATGATCAAGTTTCTGGTCCATCCTGAGAAGCTATTTTTGAAATTAGGAAGGCTTGCTTGATGGAGATTATTACTGTATTCAGTTGCACATTCAGGGTGCACAGTTCTTCTCATGGCCAGATGTGTATAAGTAGCCAAGTGTTCCCCCTTTATGAAGTATTGTGCATTCACAATGAAAAATACTATAAAAACTTCAGGATGTTTGTTTGTTTTTTATACTTTAATTAATTTCTAAGCTTCAAAAATGAAGAAATATACAGAAAAGGTCTTCTAATTGTATTTATTTCCTAGATTTTGAATTGAAATTGGGAAATTTGTTGTTACTGACTTCAATCTGGCATTAATATCGAATGCATGCATTTTTTGAATAAGTTTAAGCAATTAAGCTGCATTTATCATACCTGCCTGCACACACATTTTTAGCTCAGGGTTTTTATTTATTTTCTTGAAGAAACTTTTTCACTCAAATTCAAAGGTTAAATCTATTTGAAAGTGACTGCAGCTGCTTGGTTGGTTCCACTATCAGTGATCTTTATATATCTTTTTTCGCCAGAGCATCCTAAAGATGAGGGTAGAAACCAGCAAAAACAATGTCTTTCCCTGAGTATGCTTACACCCACTGAATCCAATCTGAACAACCAACCATATAAGACACAGATGCAATTCACCTACTTAGTGTTATTTATTAAGTATCTTAAAGTTCAGGAAAATTCAGAAGCTGTGAGTCACAAACCTCTGGCAGATCAGCTCATAACTATCTGTGAAGCCTTTGATAGTCTGCCGTCCGCTTGTTACGGATGTGATGCATGATTTGGAGGCAGTTTGCTCTCCCTGGTCTCCCTCCCTGATTAAAGAGAATGCCTCCTGGTCGGAGATTACAGCCACTTGGTACCACACAGGCACAGACGAACAGGAGTGCTGCACACTGTGGGCTTCGTTAACCTTTTTCACCTCTCCAATCCCTCAGTTTGACTACAGCAGGCCTCCACCCCCACTAACCTAAACCTTCCCAGTCGTCCTCTAGTATACCCTCTTCTGGATAGCTTGCCTCCCCATCTGCTCTTATAAATTTAGGGTTTGGTAGGGTCTGATTCGGCATCCTGGGGGTCCCTAATGAACTGATTGAAGTTCCATTACATACAATCAAAGCTTTGCTTGGCCAAGGAAGCTTGTGTTCAGTGATATAACAACCATGGATGACATGCTGACAGAACCTCTAGACACACTAATGACTCGGAAGTGTGTGGTAAAGAAGAGCCCAGTGTTTTATTAAGAGAAGAAGTAATGTTTATGAGGAGTGAAATTGTTCACATGCACACACATACAGCTGCCTCCCGTGACACACGCACAACGTATCCAGATGTGGATGGTGATTTTGGAGTATTGGGTCAGTCTGTCTGGGGATAAATCAGACAGGCTAATCTGTCCTGTGAGGGGATGGAGGGTAATTGGTCACATTTGACCCCCCAACCTTGCGGACTGTGGGAACGCAGGCTTTATCTACCAGCGGTAATTGGCTAATGAAACACTTCCGCAGCTCTTCCACTAGATTGTCATCCACCGGTTGGGATAGGGTGAGGCATATGTGTGTATGTGTATGTGAGTGTGGCCAGCAAAAGAGGCCAAAAGGCATGTATGTGTGGGTGAGAGTGTGTGTCTGTGTGTAGTCTAGAGAAAATGGCAGGATGCGGAACTCCCTTTGGCCATCTCTACAACTTTATCAACAGAATCAGTCTCACGACGCCTGCAGCATACTGATACATTGACAGACCACACATTAATGGTTGTGTGGTTGCCATTACAAGTTAAATTTAGTTTTCAAGTGGAAATAGTTAATGTTATTCAAATTCAATTTCAACTGATGCCAGGTCTTTTTGTAATGCACATACCAATTTGTGTTTGCAGCATACAGGTTATATCCTTTCTACCACGGTAGATAAGGTGAGTATCAACTAACCCACCGCGGTTCAAGTCATGTAGATTTTGCGTTTTGTAGTCATTTTGTGTGATCATTTATCTGGGCAAACTCATGCCCACATCAATTTAAAGATGGGAAACTCAACAGGGAGAGAGTGAGATGTGGGGGTAGAGGGTACTAAGAAAAAAAAGGCTAAAGTTACGGTCGTGAGACAATGTCTCTGAGGTCCCATCAAGTGAGCCATTCATAGATGCAGGTCTACCAGTTTGTGGAGCCAAGGAGACACTCCGATAGAGTGGGGCCCAGGGTGGCCTTGTCTTTTTGTCCCAAGCTGACCCCTGCACTCCTGCTTGGCCTCTACGCCCCTCACCTGGCCTGTCCCAGCGCACTGGTAAGAAGATACCTGTAATTTGCTCTAATGGCCTTTGAAAGACCTGACTAGGCTAATCCCTGGAGTACTTCTCCTAGCACAACCGTATGAAAAGGTGGGGGTAACTGGGCCGAGTGTGAGTCCTGAAAGAGGACCGGTCTCTGGATTGTGTGTGAGAGAATGTCACCCCTTGCGGCCGGGGCTGGGGCAGAGGGAGTGTGGGAGTCAGCTTTCAGCAGATCACCACCACCATGCGGCTTGTTCACAGGCTCCGAAAACCTGCGCACTGGTTTGCACAGAGGTAGATCGGCTCGGCTTTACACCTCCCTCAGTAGCCAGTGTGACAGGGAGGTAGAGTGGCCTGAAAACCTGCCTGAACACAACAACATCAGGTTATACACAACTTTGAAAGACTGCACTTCAAATAATTTTGGAATTTTCTCTGTAACCTGCTCTAATGTTTGTCGTCGTGGATGAAATCAGCAAAATTAGCAATATACACAAACTGATTCATTTATTGCTGCAGGGCTGTGAAAAGCCAAAAAAAAAAAAGGAATAACAATAATAATAATGATAATAAGAATAATAGGAATAGAAGTTCAATTCAATTCAATTTTATTTATATAGTGCCAAATCGCAACAACAGTCATCTCAAGGCGCTTTATATTGCACAGTAGATCGTACAATAATAGATACAGAGAAAAACCCAACAATCATATGACCCCTATGAGCAAGCACTTTGGCGACAGTGGGAAGGAAAAACTCCCTTTTAACAGGAAGAAACCTCCGGCAGAACCAGGCTCAGGGAGGGGCGGGGCCATCTGCTGCGACCGGTTGGGGTGAGACAAGGAAGACAGGATAAAGACATGCTGTGGAAGAGAGACAGAGGTTAATAACAGATATGATTCAATGCAGAGAGGTCTGTTAACACATAGTGAGTGAGAAAGGTGACTGGAAAGGAAAAACTCAATGCATCATGGGAATCCCCGGCAGCCTACGTCTATTGCAGCATAACTAAGGGAGGATTCAGGGTCACCTGGTCCAGCCCTAACTATATGCTTTAGCAAAAAGGAAAGTTTTAAGCCTAATCTTAGAAAGTAGAGATAGTGTCTGTCTCCCGAATCCAAACTGGAAGCTGGTTCCACAGAAGAGGGGCCTGAAAACTGAAGGCTCTGCCTCCCATTCTACTTTTAAATACTCTAGGAACAACAAGTAGGCCTGCAGAGCGAGAGCGAAGTGCTCTAATAGGGTGATATGGTACTACAAGGTCATTAAGATAAGATGGGGCCTGATTATTTAAGACCTTGTATGTGAGGAGCAGGATTTTGAATTCAATTCTGGATTTAACAGGAAGCCAATGAAGGGAAGCCAAAACAGGAGAAATCTGCTCTCTCTTTCTAGTCCCTGTCAGGACTCTTGCTGCAGCATTTTGGATAGCTGAAGGCTTTTCAGGAGTTTTTTGGACATCCTGATAATAATGAATTACAGTCGTCCAGCCTGGAAGTAATAAATGCATGAACTAGTTTTTCAGCGTCACTCTGAGACAGGATATTTCTAATTTTAGAGATGTTGCGCAAATGGAAGAAAGCAGTCTTACATATTTGTTTAATATGTGCGTTGAAGGACATGTCCTGGTCAAAAATGACTCCAAGGTTCCTCACAGCGTTACTGGAGGCCAAGGTAATGCCATCCAGAGTAAGAATCTGGTTAGATACCATATTTCTAAGATTTTCAGGGCCGAGTACAATAACCTCAGTTTTATCTGAATTAAGAAGCAGAAAGTTAGCGGCCATCCAGGTCTTTATGTCTTTAAGACATTCCTGCAGTTTAACTAATTGGTGTGTGTTATCTGGCTTCATGGACAGATAGAGCTGGGTGTCATCGCATAGCAGTGAAAATGTATGCTATGTCTTCTAATGATGCTGCCTAGGGGAAGCATGTATAGTGTAAACAGAATTGGTCCTAGCACTGAACCCTGTGGAACACCATAATTGACCTTAGTGTGTGAAGAGGACTCTCCATTTACATGCACAAATTGGATAGATATGATATAAACCACTGCAGCGCAGTACCTGTAATACCTACAACGTGCTCTAATCGCTCTAATAGGATATTATGGTCGACAGTATCAAACGCTGCACTAAGGTCTAGCAGGACAAGCACAGAGATGAGTCCACTGTCAGAGGCCATAAGAAGATCATTTCTAACCTTAATTAAAGCTGTTTCTGTGCTGTGATGAGCTCTGAAACCTGACTGAAACTCTTCAAATAAACCATTCCTCTGCAGATGATCTGCTAGCTGTTTGACAACTACTCTTTCAAGGATGTTTGATATGAAAGGAAGGTTGGAGATTGGCCAATAATTAGCTAAGACTGCTGGGTCTAGAGATGCTTTTTTCAGTTAAGGTTTAACTACAGCCAGCTTGAAGGCCTGTGGTACATAGCCGATTATTAGAGATAGGTTGATCATATTTAAGATTGAAGCATTAATTAATGGCAGGACTTCTTTGAGCAGTTTTGTAGGAATGGGGTCTAAAAGACACATTGATGGTTTGGAGGAAGTAATTATTGAAGTTAACTCAGAAAGATCAATTGGAAAAAAAGAGTCTAAATGAACATCAATGGTACTAAGAGTAGCTGTAGATAATATTACATCTGTGGGATGATTACTGGTAATTTTTTCTCTAATGATTAAAATTTTATTTGTGAAGAAGTTCATGAAGTCATTACTAGTTAACGTTAAAGGCATGGTTGGCTCAACAGTGCTGATCCATTTAAACGAACATAATCATCCGGCTGCAACCAGGTTTCTGTAAGGCAAAGTAAATCAATGTGTTGATCAATTATTAAGTCATGTACTAACAGAGACTTGGAGGAGAGAGACCTAATATTTAATAATCCACATTTCACTGTTTTACTCTTTGGTTCAGATGTGGATACTGTATTGTTCTTAGCAGTAGTAGTAGTAGTAGAAAAATCACGGCTGAAAATAAGATCCAGGCACTGAATATGGACTGAAATTTTTTTTAAAAGACAGAATCTTATCAGTCTCATCTTAACCCTCATCTCTCCTGAGAGTTTAATGGAATTTGGGAAAGCAAGTGATACATGGGCAGGGAAGAGCAACCCTCTGCAAGTCTTTTCTCTTCTTTCTTCCTGTTCTTTCTATCCATCGTCCTTTTTCTTTCTTTTGACAGGATGGGCCACATACAAGGGAATGTATTTGGACAGAAAGCACACATGCAAACCAGTTTCGCTGTGTCCTACTTCCCTGAGTTAGTGGCCTTTGTATACAGTTATATTTAAATGACAGCACACATGCATACGTGTGTGCTGAGTAATTAAGAGACTGACAGCATGTTTACGTCTGCAGAAGTTCAAGTGCGTAAGAAAAAGGGTGCAAACGTAACCCTGTTTCTTATTTCCTTTGCTGTTATCTTAGTTGTGTATTTTTTTCAATTTGGTTTGATCAAAGCCTTCATGACTTCATCTGACTGAATTCAAAGCTAAACTAAGCAAGAGAAACACTGTTCAGGCTTCCAGACAGTCTGAGCTCATTCAAGGAACAGAATCAGATCTCAGGCCAAGGTTTTCAGCATACTGGATGCGCTTCTTTGACTAACATGTGGTGGATGATATGACTGAGGGTTGGCTAATTCATCTACTCAGTATGTTAGAGATTTTTTTTAGGGTTTTTATTTACTTTCTAGCCCTTGTCGGGAGGAAAAAACACTAAAAACCTACAAACTCAGTGTTTGTGTGTCACTGCCTTTCATGTTTACTGTGCGTGCGAATAGCCCAACCCCACTCGGCTTAGCTCAGGGCAGACATATCTTATAGCTGCCGGTAAAAGGATGAAATAAATCATCCCAACCCTGTAAGAGTTAATAGGTATGATGCATGTCCGGAGACCCATTGCAAAGGGGCCAGCAAGGAGGGAGAGGAAGACCTAGCCAGGGAAATAACTAGAATGAAACAGCAAAACCACAAAGGACAGTGAAAATCAGGCTGACTATTTAAAGACATTGAGAAAAGGTGTGACAGTGATACTTTCATATACAACACACACAATATCCATAAATCCTGAAACAGCAGTCTCAGAGAGGCAGCTCCTTTTAAAGAGACTATAAATTTTATATTGCTGTCCAGAACTGGTTGGTCTATTAAGCCACAGCGGGATTGCATCATTTGTATTTTAAACCTGATCACCCTCATTCAAACAAAAATAAATGTCACCATGATGAAACATAGTCAACACTGACTCAACTAAAGGTGTGTATGTATTAATGAAAATGAATATAAAGTTCCACTGGATTAAATGCCCCCAGAAATGAGGTCAGCTGACTTCCTAAATATACAGAATGACCACATTTTCCATCGCTGGGAGTTTCTTCTTGCCTTATGGCATGGCTGTAAGATGACAGCGCTAGGATTGTGAAAGAACGCTTCAAATGGATTGGCCAGCACAGATTCCAGACTTTAATATCACTGAGAATATGGGGATGTGCTGGAGAAGAGGTTAGTGGTCTGACTATCCAGGTCATCATTACATGGATGTTGCATGCGGCTATTGAAATAATCATAGCATAGCATTTGACTGGGAGGCTTTCTTTTTGGGCATTGTAATAAGAATAAGAATAATAGTACCCATTATAGTAGTTAAAAACATGAGATTATGATGTTACTTAAAGCAGGAGATAGCAATTATTATGGCATATAACTCACAGAACTATGACCAAGAGTGCTACAGGAGTTTCAGACAACACATCAATGACATTACAATGTTAATTAACGCATATTTTTCCTTGGATATCTGTTGATAATGTTTGGATTTCAGGAGTTTTGAACATAAAGCAACTGTGAAATACACACATGAACATTTATCTTTTTCTTTTTGCTCTTTTGTTTCTCCTTGGAGGAATCGTTTGTTTAAAGTTTCACTGGGTTTCATACAAATCTGTGTTGTTGCCATTTGGTGGCAAAAAATACACTGAATCAAAGTTGTGTGATGGGCAGATGATGAATAATTAAACCTCATAAACTCACATGAAGCTGATGAAAGCTTTGTAAGCTCTTTATTTAAATGTAAATATTGTTAGTAATTCACTTCACGTCATATTAAAGCATTGTTTATAGCCACTTTAACATTATTACTACTGGCTTGTGCTATAATTGACCCACAATATAATTCCATTACTTTTTAAAAAATACAGTCTATTGTGTACAAAGAAGCGCATAGCTGATTGTGTTTACTTCACTTTGGAGATAACTGTAATACTCGTCATCCTGAGGAGGACCGGGTTAAGTGGCTTAGCGCAGCGCACTGGACAAAGAAAGCAAACTGGTTGTCCTTGAGAATGCACTCTGTGAGTGGTTTCCAGATGTAGAAGTAGGCATGTTAATCTGTGAGCATGTGATTAATATTGGAAACCAAGAAGGAAAAAAACCCTTTGCCACATGAAAACAAGGACTACCTTGGAATGGAAGACAATCCGGCAACTGAGAAACGTGATGAAATTGTCCCAATTCCACAATTTGGTTGATAAAGTAAAATTCACTGGAAGAAACCTTAAGTCACAGTTCATGTTTAATATATTTGGCTTAGTGTGCTTGAACGCAGGTTTTCAGCTTGTGCTTCACCCCCATCTAGAGATCCCAGAGTCTCGGTCTGCAGACTGAAATAGACGTAAATGACTAAGCGAATGTCAAGTCAACCTTCAAAGTTATGTGGTTATTCAGAGAAATTAGCTTAACTAAACCATACCTTAGCCATAACATACTGATAATCTGAAGTCTCCTTTGAAAGGAATTGGTATACATATTCATATTGCAAACCATTTAAAACCAACTGCTCACTATAAATATTTTTTTTCTTATCTCTGCAGCCCTGTCAAAATCTACAAATAAAATAGAAGAGCAGCTATCATATTAGCTTCTCATTGCAATGAGATCATCACTGCACTGGTATCACTTGTGTTCCAGCAGTGATATCAGACTTCTAATATATGAGCCTTATAAATAGACTGTCCTTCCCCTACCGATCAATACGATCGATAGGAAGTGTTTAAATTTCAGAAGCTAGCAAGCTATTGTTTGCCTCTTTACTATTTGATTACACTGCTTTAGCAATGCTATTTGGTCATATAATCAGTCTTTGCATATAATTATTGGGGTTGTCTTGTCAAGATATCAGCTTTGACCTCTGGTCTATTATTTCCCATTACTTATTAAATGAATGAGAAATATGGAATTGTGGCCCGAGTTTGTTTGGTTTCCTTCACATTGCAGGTAATGTTGGCCCAAAGTGCATTAGATTTCAGGTTAAACTGTTCCCTTTATTTATACAGTTAAAAGAGCTAACATGCAGAGAAGAGAAAGTTTCCCATCTGAACCATGAGCCATGAACCATGCATGTTTTGTCATGCACCATTACCATTGGAATAATCACAAGTCTGTTCTAATTACAGCTTTTTCAGGAAGATGACATATAAACCAATCCGATGGTTTGTAGCACAATTATATGACTATGTTTGTTAAATTTAAGCCACCTTATCAAAACTGTTATCACCAACACACATTTTGCGTGTCTTTTGTCTTTTTCTTGACATAATGAACTCCACAAAACGAGATAAAGATGCATACTTTGGAACAGGATATTCCTGTTAGCATTCATGGTGTCATGCTCAGTTGACTACATGAAAAGTGATTAAGTGAAGAATGAATAAAAAGGCCTCAAAAGAGCAGTTCATATTGTGTCTAATTTGAGTTTCAAAAATAGCTGGATAAAGCCATCAAAGAGGCATTCTGGATTTACTATAAACGAAAGGTTTGATTTTGTTCCACGCATAATAAATGTGCAAATTTCACCCTGAGTTATTTGTGTTTATTTACATTTTTTTTCCATCTTTTTTCCAATGGTGTCCAAAAACCCAAAGTTACTTAAAATTGCTGGAGCATATTTGTATTTTGGCAGGTGCATGTTAAATATTTAAATCTGGGATTAGCCAAGCAAAACTTTGCTTACCAAGAAGACCCTCCAAATTATTTACTGTACATTCAGGCCTCAACGTGCAAGTTTCCATATCACTGCACCTGTCAAGGCCTCCACTAGAAAGCTGGTTCTCATGGTAATCTCTCAAGGTGTTTAAAGGAATAGTGAGTGATGTAGCCTTTGTCTGTGCCGATACACACAGACGGCTGCTTTGCCCAGTACCAGACCCTTTGAGGGGGTCATGGCAGATCAAAGGTGCTGGTCACAGCCATTAGGCCTGGCAGCCCGAACCCGACATGAAAAGCTTGTTTTGAAAAGAAGGGCAGAAGGAAAAAAACAACAGGGCCCTCTTCGTTTAAAAAGCAAGCAAACTGTGAAATAATTGAAAAGGTATGTCAATCAAGACCAGGAGCACAGCGGGAACTCCAAGATTCCCAGGCTCTGCTCTGGTCGAGCACTGAGCCATGGAGGGCGGCTCAAGGGGGCAACCCAAGAAATTAAAGACCTGGGAAAAGGAACAAAAAGAAGACAGGAGGAAAGGAGTAGAAAAATATCTTTTTTTGCTCCGTCTTTCACTCTTTTCTACTCTAAATTTGTGATGGAAGGAACTATTTTGCCACAGTTTGCATAGCCCTATTCAAAATGCTCGGTCATTAATAAGATCTTGTCTAGCTCTTCACCTCTCAGGTGAGTAACAAAGACTTGTAGGGGAGTAGGGTGGAGGGGCTCAGGAGGCTTCTGCCCCCACCACCATCTCATAACCAGCACCTTCATCCTGTACTCCCTCCTTCCTCTTCCCCCATACCATGAGTCTGACAAAAGGGAACGCTGTGAGTGTCTCTCTCTTTCCTTTCTGCTTTTTTACCAAGGTCAGAGAAGGCTTGAATGATCTGACGATGGGCTAACGTCCAAAAAATGGGGGACGGAAAGAAAAGAAAGAGTAAAAAGAGACTGAGTTAAAGACTTTTTCTATGCTTTTAAAAAAAACCCATGGAGAAGAAGTAAATGGCAAGTCCACAGTTGACTAGACATGTATAGTGCAGGATTTGCTTGTAATGGCAGCTTGAGCTTATTGACAGTCCCAGCCAAAACATGTCAAAGGTTAAGAGATCGTGCCAGTTGCAAGTGGGAAGCCAAAAGTGCCTTTTTCATGAGCTCAATGGGGCCATCAGTTGATACTTGTTTAGCAGAACGAGGCGAAGAAGTGACCTTCAGTTTCCAGTGCAACTCACTGACAAAGAGTTAATTTGTCTTCATTGTGTTTCTCCCTCTTCCATCAAACTGGGATTTTGTTCGACATTTGAAGCAGATTTTTGAATAAGAAATTACTCACAACTATATATATTTATATATATCATTATCTCAAAGTGTAGTGATCAATCAAAACAAGTTTTATGAAGTACTGAATCACTGCCTTACTGAATTTCAAAATGTTAGACACATCCAGAAACAGGGGCAATTTGTCAAACGGAATTTAATCTGATTTGCAGAGGCCATATCCTCATGACTATCTAATTTTAGCAAACTGACTTCAATCAATACAACAGTTACAGATAAAAACGCGTAGTGCCTGTAAACCTATGTCAACATTATTCTTTCTGTGAGCGTAGAGCACTCCACCAAACTGACCTTTGGATTTCAGCAGTTAGAATAAGCTCTCTAATAGCTTGAAATACCTCACTCTGGTTTCTCAGGCTTTGAACACAATGGAGTGACTTTTCAAAGGGGGGACTGTGAGTTATATGGATCTAACTGGTCTTTATAGATGTGTGGTCAAGCGTCCAGAGCCCAAGTGATTCTTCTAGACAATGTGAAATCCCCATTCCATATCCTCAGATCTTTTGTGTCTACCGGCTACAACAATGAGTACGAATAAACTGAATAAAGTGTAGCGCATGAGACCTGGAGTAGGCCAGGAGAATATTTAAGGTGTTCCTTAATAAATTCCTTCTAGAGAACGCCCAAACCCATTGCAAGATCTATTAAAATAAGAAAAAAATACAATGAGTTCTTCAATATATATAGTTTATTTTTTATGTCCCAACATTAAAATTCAATTTAACTTTATTTCTATAGCGGCAAATTGCCCCAAGGCCCTTTATAATTATGCTCCTCACCCATATTTGCTTTAAACCTGATATGTTAAACCTGAGCAAACGTAGCTCTTTACATTCAGGTCCCTGCATTGTCTCCGACGTGACAAACATGCTTCCATCACACCTACTGTGCCTGGAACTCAAGCCAGCAAATAACGACAATTACTGCTGGCACCACTTTCAGGCACCAACGGTTTTCATTGGCCTGCACTAATCCCCCATAAACCCTTGCAGTGCAACAATCACCAGCAGAGGCTCAGCTAATTGCTGATGAGTCCCTTGCACGCTCCAGGTGCCACCATAGCACACCCGGTGTTTGTAAACAGCACTCATAAAAAGGAGGCTACCATCAAAGTGGCAATGTTTTCTTGGAGGAGCAGAGACAATGAGGAATGATGCGGGTACAGCTGGGCAGCTGATACCTGGATGGACTCCTAGCCTACAGCTTTGCACGAGCAGGGAGAGAGTTTAATTTACGTGCTCCAGTCAGAGAAGAAAAACACTCAACAGGGGTTTGTGTACTTTACCCCCCTTCCCCCTTTTTTTTTTTTTTTTTTTTTACTCTGTACTTCTTTGTATCACCTCATATAGACTATGACTTCACTTGGTAAACATGACTAGTGATGTTCAGGGCAAAAAAATCCCTGATGTCAGATATTTCTGTGCAATACAAATACAGGCCATTTACCATTTCTGTGCTTAAAGTTTTTACAGCTCTGCAGATGTTCTGTGTTAGAGCAGCAACATTAGTCTGATGGCACTGATAGCCGCCTGGGGGCATAATCTATATGCAATTTTGTATTGTGCTGTCATTTGTATATGATTACGCAGAGATGCTATCATTTTGTCTTTAATACTGAAATGCACAAATGTGCACAGACAGAAAGGTTTTGGTTACTATCAATGGTGAGCGTTGGGGTGCCTCTGTACTGACCTCCTTAGTACAAATTGGAGCCAAAAATTTCAAATTTGGATACTTCACTCCAACATTCCTATTGGAACTGAATTTCAGTCAGGTTCTTGGGTAATTTGGCGTACCTCAGCTTTTTCCCCAAGAATGACTTCTTGACAGACATCTTCCACTGAGACCATTTCTGATGAAGCTTCAGTAAACAGTAGATGGATCAACTGAAGAGCCAGATGCATCTCTTAGGCCATATCTCAGGTCTTTGCTAGATTTTTTTTCCTGTTTCATAAGTACGTGACTTTCAGATACAGTTCATCTGATAGTTTTATAAGGCCTAACATTCATGTATTGTCCTCAATTTGTTTTTTATTTTTATTAGTCTAGTTTCCTCAAATCTTTTAAAAGTGTGATGCACACCATGGTGAAATGTATCAAGTTTTAGACTAATAGCTGTTTAGCAAAACTTGTTGGCGCAAAAAATACTATTTTATGTCTGTCAAACTGTAAATACAAATACAGAAATGAGAACAAATAATGTTTTTGACAGGCTCCTAGTAACAGAGTGGCTAAAGATATCAGTTACAAACGGTTCTTTGCTAAGTTGTCAATTATGTATAGACAAAACACTGGCTCATCCCTTGAATATGGAGCCTTTTTTAATGTTTGAAATATTCATAGGCCAGTGTTAGGTAGATTAATGAATAATATAATTCCCATGAAAATGGTCAAATACGAGGACTGTATGAAAATGAGTGAAAAAGCAGTGAACAAAATTGAAAGACTCTTAGAAAGCATGGAGAACTATTAAACAAGACGATTAGTCTTGGGTTCGCTCACCTCCTTGAGAAAAAATTGGCTTCTTGGAAACAAAATATAATAAAATTATAGGTGGCTCAAGAATTTTTCCTATTAGTTTATGTTTAGAAAGAAGTATAGTTCCATTATTAGTGAACAATTTAGGTAGAGGTATACTAAGCAGGAACCAAAGGTCTGAAAAATCAAGGAGATGCATTATTATTATTATTATTATTTATACAACTCATATTATTCAGTCTAAATGTTAAGATTAGCATTTGCACTTAGTATCTGAACCGTCCTGTACAAATAACTGCACAAATAAACAGACTTTAAAAACACACTACAGTGCAGCACCTGCAAAGCCACTGTTATTCTGTTATTTGCATTTCTTTTTCATCAGAACTATTCAGGAACTTTGTTCAGTCACTGCCCTGTACAAGACTTGTGGTTCTACCAAAACAGAAGAGGATTGGTCAGTTGGGAGACCTGTGGCCCAATGCTGCTTTTATGACTCATCACCATCACTCATTTCCTACCAGCTTGCCTCATGCAGAACTTCAGCACCTTGATCTAGTGTTGTGTATACCCACTTCTGTCCAAAGCTAAGAAATCTTTCTTTTTCTTACAAATATCCAACTGTGGCCTTTTAGCAACAGAAAAGAAAGCATCTTTTCTGCTTCTCTGGTTTACAAGGCATAAGAAAAAAGGATTTGCACCCAACAAACCAAGACATCAAAGTGCTTTTGAGATTATTTGCAGGTAAAGTAAGGAAGAAAAATCAAAAGAAGCATTAATCTCTATTAATTAGCTCCTATTAAGGATGCTGTGGTAAGACAGGACATCTCTAAAAACAACTAGGTAGAAACCTTCACCTTGGAGGTTTTCGCAGGGTGACATAAGTTACCACCAGAGACAGTAAACAACAGCAGCATGACCAAAGCATGATTGTGAGGGCTGCTTCTGGAGAGTTGCATGGATGCAATTCGGCAGGATGCTTATGTTCACATTTAAGTATGACTGATAGTAGGGCTGCAATGATTCGTCAAGTAATTCAAATAACTCAATCATAAAAAATCTTTTACATAAATGTTTTGCTTTGATGCTTTGTGTTAACGAACCTGCTCTGTAGCGCTCAGTCATCACCATATGTTTCACCCGTATGTTTGTTTTCTCAACATATGGGTGAAACATTGCTTAATTAAGCTTCCATGAAAATGTAATTATAACCAAATTCAAATTCAAATTTTATTTGTCACATACACAGTCATACACAATACGATATGCAGTGAAATGCTTAGACAACTGCTCGTGACCTAAAGAAAAGAAGACTATGAATAGGATAGGAAATAAATATGAAAATTAAAATGAAGGGTAAATTTAACTAGGAAGGAAAAAAATAAAAAATAAAAATTGAAGTTAAAAATAAAATAACTGTACAACAAAATACACAATACACAAATACACAGTATAGAAATATATAAGAATATACGAAGAAATATAGAACAATAACAGCAGCTGTACAAGTACTAAATGGTAATGAAGAAATATAATGTCCAGGGTTGTGCAATCCACATGTGTAAGTGTCTGGTGCAGTACAAATATGCTTAAAGTGATTTGTTTAAGTGACTTGTGATAAAGTGATTCGATTTGATGACCACGCAGTGTGGTTGTGCAGTGGCCACTAGTGTAAACAAATGTCCAGAATGTTCAGTGTGTGTGTAAGAACCATATGTGTGGGTCAGTACTGTGTGGTGGTGTGATTGAGAGACCGTATCGCCTGCGTGAAGAAGCTCCTCCTCAGTCTCTGTGTTGGTCTTCAGGGAGCGGAATCGCTTTCCTGACCTCAACAGAGAGAACGGTCCGTTGTTGGGATGGCTGAGGTCCTTCACGATCTTCCTGGCCTTGGTCCAGCACCGCCTGCTGTAGACTGAGTGCAGGTCAGGGAGCTCAAAGCGGATGGTGCGCTCAGCTGATCGCACAACCCTCTGTAGAGCTCGTCTGTCCTGCATGGTGCTGTTCCCGAACCAGGTTAAGATGTTTCCCGTCAGGATGCTCTCTATGGTGCACGAGTAAAAGTTCCTGAGCACCTTGGAGGGCAGTCAGAAGTCTCTCAAGCGTCTGAGGTGATCTGATAGGATTGCAATTTTTTGTGAGACTCTTGTACATGTCCTGCCTGTATGTGAGCTTTTTGTCCTGGACTCTGAAATCCATGTGTTGTAGATTGGCTATAATCTAATCTTTTATAAACCCCCATCTCCCTCAGGATGCAGTTAATAGTTTAATATTACTAGTTTCCTTTTTTTTCCTTTTCCTTTTAAACATATATTTTGAAATGAAACCTTTATGAGTGTCCTGGACTCTCTCTCCTCAGAGCATATGGCCGTCTGATAAACTAATCACTAATGATAGAATGACTTTTGATGGAAGAAGTTCCCAAATCTGGATCTTTCTAACCTTGCCCCTTGTTCTCCTTTTATTTTCCAGGCTTGATGGAAATCCGATCTGTCAGTGTGGGAGTTGTTGCCATCAAATCTGTCAGCACCGGGCTGTACTTAGCTATGTCCAAGAAAGGCACGCTCTTTGGATCGGTGCGTATACAACCTGGCAACATTTTTCTGGAGGTCAAGACTTCTGGACAGGGAAGGAAAGTTGTTGGGGTTGCAGGATATATATGAGTCCCAAATGAATGCCACCCTATGTTTGATGTTCCCGAAGAGAGGGAAAATCTGAGAAATCTTCTGATGGAAAGTTCAGAGAGATGTCAGACTGTTATAATCAATCATGGCTGTACACCTGCACCTTGTCTGACTATACAGAAGCTTGAGCTGGCTTGCTCCACCATCAAAACAGACAGCAGAAAAAAGAAACCTAAGCAGCAATGACAAATAGCCAGCTGGGTTCATGTAAGTCCTTGCGTGCCATCTGCCAATTGTTGTTTTGCAAAGCAGCTTTCAAAAGTAATCACCACTCATTGTTAAACTCAAGCACAGTTCAGAACTGAGGTGTGTGGTGTCTAGCTCGTGTACTTAAAGCTTGAAGACGAAAACATCAGGGATGAGTGATAAGACAAGTGCCTCCGACCATCTAACACACAAAATAGGACATAAATAGACCCGATGGAGGACTTTACAAAATGGCAGATGAATCACGGCATGCTCACTTTATCCCGATGCTATCACAGAGAAGGCCTCGTTACAGGAGCCTGATAACAATCTGGAAAAGGGAATGCAGCAGAGCCTCTTGTAACTGCGACATCTTTTGAGACCCTTACTGATAAGAAGCTGTAACCACCCGTGGAAAAGTGGCTTTGCTGAAGGTTGAATTTTTAAGTGCCTTTAAGAAAAAAACTTTGTTTTATTGTTATAATGTGATTAATTTGAGAACACTCAAGGTTCAGTTAACCCAAATCACAAATAAAGACACACACCAGCCACCCGCTTTGTCACACTCACGTCTTTTCACATTTGCAAGTGTTTTAAGCTCTCGTGTCTAAGGTTTCAATTCGACGTAAGCGAACAGAAATGAATATGTCCTTCCAATAATAATGTCCCAGTTAACCAAGATATTTCACAGAACTCACCATCATGTGTCTCTGTCAAAGATCACTTTTTAGAAAATGGTCCCAAAGAAAATGAAAATGTCAGGTGTAAACATATCTCAAATAACCAGAATATTGTTTCTGGAATGCAAAGCCTGTTCCTATCCTCTAAAATAAACTGCACAGAAATGATGGAAAAGATATTTAAGAGGTGAATGTCTTCTAAAGGGTGAGGATTGGGAAATTCTTTTCAAATTTGGGTTAACCAACCCTTTAATTCTTACTTCCACTGTCTGAGAAAAACAACCCAGATCACTACAGTGGATAAACTCACTGTATATACTGCAAACACCTGGAAATCTTTTACTACAGCAACTGTCATTAACCTTTGTACACTTGAAAGCTGGCCTTGTACAGAGAAGGAACAGCAGTCAGCTGTTAGCAGTAGGTTAATTGCTCACACCCTCTTTAATGTCTCTTCTCTTTCTTCCTGCAATCACAGGTGAAGTACAACCCGAGCTGCAAGTTTAAAGAACGCATTGAGGAGAACGGCTACAATACATATGCTTCGCTTCGCTGGAAACACAGCGGCAGGCAAATGTTTGTTTCGCTGAATGGGCGCGGTAAACCGAGGCGGGGCCACAAGGCTAGACGTAGACACCCATCTACTCATTTCCTGCCTATGCTCCCCTCGTAGCAGTCCAAGTCTGAACTCTGACCAACAACTGGATGGCTCACCTCCTTCCGAGGACTAGTGTTGATGTGGCTGTGACACAATGTGTATTTTTATTATTCCATCCTCTTGTCAGATAAATGTACATTTGCTGAGGTCTGTAACATTTGTAGAGGTAGTATAATATCTACTCTTAAGTTATTTTCTGCATTTTCTAATGATGTTCAGTAATACAGCACAATAGAGTAGAACTACGTTACGTTCAGACATCTGTCTTGCCACCAAACCACCTGTGTTTGTAGCGCACGTTTGAGGTGAGAGGACAGAAGGGGAGATAGCGAGACAGGGGCTTCCAAATGATAAAATTTGGATTTGTGAAGAAAACACATCACTATTAAAAGAGACCCTTATAAGTCAGTGGGCAGGATCAAATTCTACTATTAAAAACATCTGCACAGTAGCTCTGTTCCAACAGCTTGGCTTCATTTTGCTGTATATTTAGCCTCACAAAAATGCACATGTGAATTTACCATTACATTGCATCATGTGCAGGTCTACCTGAAAAGACATTTTTTTATGTATTCACACTGCATCCAGCACTGTTTTCAATGCAGCGTGTGAAATAACATTTTTGTAAGGCTAAGTATGACTACATTTATGCAACAAACCCTGACGAGGATTAGTGGAAGAGAGCTGACGGATGGATATGCAATATTTTTTTAAATAGGGATAAATTATCATAATGAATGGGTTAATAAACGCAATGAGAAAACTCCAAAGAATCAAAAAAAAGGGGAACCTCTACTCAGCAAAGTCCATGGTACAAATTTTATACATGTTCACTGTTGCTTGGGAAAAAACTGACACCACTAGAAAAAAGATAATGACGTGCAGTTGAATTGTACTGACTCAAACACAACGATAGTTGTACTGTTCTGTGTGTATATGTTGATATATGTCAAGAACACGACAGGAACTAAGCTAACTACTGGGATAACATGCTGGATTTCTTGACATGCCCTTTCAACGTCTGTGCATGCTTCTGTCACTCCGCTTCTCTCATTCAACCTACAGTTAGTAGATTAGAAATCAGATAACAGAGAACTTTAATTTTTAATTTTGGTCTTTAATTCTGTCGTGAAATCGCTGACATCTGCTTTGACTCATTTAACGCTTTCTAGCAGCAGTAGGCAAACACCGCGTTGCATAGCAGCAGCTCCATTAATTTTGTACGCCATAGTAAATGGTTTTTACAATCTGCTTCTTTCAAGTCTTTCTAACGTTTTCTCGACAACAAGGCTAATAGAACATTTAATATATTTAAAACTTTTATACTCTTTAACTGTTTGAAGTTGATGTTTATTGTTATTGTTGACTTTTATGTTGGATTGTAGTCCTACTGTTTAAAATAAGGGGAAAAAAATAATATTCAGTCCATATTCAGCTCAATTTGTATTACTACTGGATGTTGGTACGTTTGTGATCCATTTATCATAAGCAGTTTTCCACAATAGAAATTAAAAGCCGTGTGTGTATATATATAACAACAGATTCTCAGAACAAACAATCCCTGGATCCATTTCAGTTGAGTAAAGTAATTTGAGTGCCTTGGTTCATGGTAATCTTCAATAAAGAAAAATGTGGATACGTCAGCAGTCACGGCTCACGTGCTTACAAGCCTTATTTAAATAGTTTTTTTTAGTCATGAAGAGCCACAATGGCATTTTTATCTGCTATGGCGCTGATTGTTAAGAGTTGGTAACATCTCCATCACAGCACTTCGACATAATCCCCCTCTCATCATAATCATGAAGAAACTCACAGCGGGAGAGGCGTTGATGTGGAGGACCTCCCCGTGTCTAATGAAACCTCTGTGGTTATGAACTATGCAGCCGAGCATCAAGATCATTTACACACAGACGAGACCTTCGGTGGCACAGGAGGCCACTCGGTCTTTTCAGTGAACAGAAAGGAGAGTCGGGCATGAATAGTGGGTGTTTGGGGTGAATAAAGGCCAACCTTTCAGCCTGTCATAATGTGAGATTACTGTGACGGGGTACATGTCTGGTCAGAATGGCGTGAAGTCACACTGTAGTTCAGCTCTGACGGTCTGGGTGCGACGCAGAATATCAGTATGGGGGGTCTGGCAGTACTGTTGCCATGTAAATGTCTTTGTCCTCTCTGCTGTGCACACCAGAGGTGCACTTATATTTTTGAGAAGTAAATAATATTTGCAGTTCTTGCTGATGTGAGTAAAACTTTCACTTAAAAGAACGTTACCTTAACTCTGGAGAGTACTAGATGAACTTTTTACTCCATTTCTAGTCTGTTCTCAGATTATCTAACTGTCTGCTGACATAAAATTTAGAAAGTAAATAAGAGGAGGGTCATGAATGTTAACAAGCTATTGAAGCTTTATTAATATGCTATTATACTTTATAAAGTCCATTCAAAAATAGGGTTGCACAGGACAGAAAAATCCCATTTTCCGACTGATCTCCTGATTGACTCGCTTCTTTGTCAGTGTCCTCCATCTCCTGTGCTCTACCTCTCCTCTTTCTTCCTTAAACCGTCCAAGAATCTCTTTCTCCTTGGCCTGAGGGTGCGACTGGCTGTTGGTGCCAGTTCCACGGACAGCAAATGGGAGCTGTAATTATCATTGCTCCACCACTGTCCTGTCAGTGTGCTCGCCAGCAAAACAAGAGGGGAGCCTTTGGAAGTCCTGATCAAAAGCTTTGGCCTTTGATCATGAAGCAAAAGGAAAAACCTAAACACTGTGCAAAATCAACAAGGAATGTCCCAAAGAAAAAGACCTCAGGAGAATGCAAATGACAGCCATCCAGAACGCATCCTCAGCTCCTCCTCTGCAGTGACGTGCTGATGTCACTAACACAGGTGTTTGGGCTGTGTTTGATCTAACCCGCATAAGCAGAGGACTGAGGGAGTGAGTCACGCACTGATGTTGTTGCACAAGTATCTAAAGACAGCACATGGTAAGCTGCACAGCAGGTAATGTGTTCATGTTTTTGGAAAGGCCTCAGAAGGTTCACATTTTGAATTTGATGGGAATATCTGTATACTTATATCATAGTACGGTATGTCTTCACATCAGTAAAAACATAACAAATAGATGGGATTCTGCATGACCCAACACAATTAATGTTCATAGAGAAGGTAACTTTGTAGGCAACAAAATAAATTTGCAGCTGACTGACAGAAAAAAAGTAATAATAGAAGCCCATTTTGAGGGCCTCAGCCAAAATCTACAGGGGCACAAGTCATGCTGCTTCAGCGACAACAAACCACAGCCTCTAGAACCTTTGAAACCCTGTGTGGTCATTTTCTCTCACAGTGACTGAAAAGAACTGTGGTGGGTGGGAAAGAGAAAAAAAAAAGAGCCCTTCTTAATACCAATCTTATGTATGTAGACGAAAATGGGAGAAGTGGGAGGGGTTGGGGGGTGGTAGACAGACTAAGGCACAATTTTAAAGCGCTTATTGAATTGCCATTACAGCTCCTGAGACTAATTGTGGCTGTTGTGTGTCTCTCGGTGGCCTAGGGGGCTCTGGAGTGGCCCTGTATGCTCTTACTCAGTGGGGTTTTCAAACCGAGTGGCCCTGAAAGAGAACAGGACCACCGTAGATCAATGGCAAACCTTTCACTCTTTCACAGGCCCTCACTAATCCTTCTCATTTGTCTGCCATTTGTTGAGGCACATTCACAGCTCCCTGAATTTAGGATTAGGGCTTGTTTTGTTACAAAAACAGCCCAAGTTATAAAGCTGAATAGATGGACTGAAGGGTGGACGACAGATGAGTGTGCATGTGAGTTTTTGAACATGTTTGCATGTGTGTATGGTTATTATGTATACACTGTTTGTATGAACAAATTTATGAGATCACAGTGCCTAGTCATCTATATGCACATGATTTGTGGCCACGACACACATGTAAAAATATATGGACATTTCAAGGTGAACTCTAGCATAAAAGATCAATAAAGAGATGTAAAAGGGCAGAAATAGAGGCAGCCACACTCAGAGAAAGTGTATAGATAGATAGCTAGCAGAGATCAACACTCTTTGACAGCTGCAGTTGGTCCTTCCATTTTTAACCAGCTCACATCTGCACAATACGTATATGCGAAAACCCTCCTTCACCTAAAATTTCAACACTCTGGAAACACTAAATATGTCGCAGTGCTGCTGTTGCTGTTATATCCAAGACAGGACGTGGAAAACTTTCTTCATATTTCTGCAAAGGCCTTTTGCTCTTTTCAAAATGTTAATTCAGTTTTGTATACATGTTTCTCAATGTAGTACTTTAGGTATGAGCGCATGGATTAGCAATGCACATATCTGTAAATACATCTATATTAGTATCTGCATCTCTCTCTCTCTTGCTGTGTACATGTGTAGTCACATTTATTTGCACAAAGAGAGAGCAAAGACAGAGTTCTCTGTCCTGAATCACCTTTTGGAAATAAACTTTTCATAAAAAGGAGGAAAAGCAAGAACAAATTGATTCATCACACACAAATACCTGCAAAGGAAATACAGTTTCATTAAAGCTGCTGCAATTCCCTTTGAACTTCAGAGTTTTTCTCCATTGTGTTCTGTTTGAACCTGAGAGTGTGCTTTGACAGACTTGGCAGTCTGCTACACGACTATCAGACTGAGGCCTTCTCATCACTGACTGGATTAGTGTTCATGTTTGAAGCCACTTAGTAGACTTTAGACAGGGCTGCTGAGTGGCATATGCGCCACATTTCCCCTTAAGCCCTGCCATGCCATCCAAAGGTATGTGGTGCTGACTGGCCAAACGCCATGTCAGGCATTCTTTGAATATCTGCAGCCCTGCCAGACACCAGGGGATGTTGTGAGGAGATGGATGGAAAGACGATTGTGTGACAGCAAAGTTGATCCCTGAAAAAGAACATATTAAAGGCTAGAAATACCAGTAACAGTAGTGATTTCTTGCTGAGAGCTACACAGAAGTGACAACAACACTTTGCCACTCATTCAGTGAGGGGATCAGGTGGCTCTGTTTTGCTCTAGGGGACATTTCTCATATGTTTTGGGTTCACTATTCCCCTTGAAAGGAAATGTCGCTGCAAATCACTACAAACCTTTTCGGTGTTATCAACATTTGCCTATGATGAAATAGCTCCATCCTGTTGGGAGTAATATCTTTCTGGATAATAGTTCCACCATGCATGGGGCAAATGGGGGTCACAGATTTTTTAGGTGAGTATAAAAATAACATAAATTATGCACAGGCAGCAGTCTGAGCAAGACAAGTTGTTCCCGAGCCAGCTGAGAGATATGATCTCTGCAGCAAGTCCTGGCTCTTCCCTGGGGCCTGCTCCCAGTAGCACATGCCCGAAACACCTTGCCTAGGAGGCAACCAGCAGGAACCTAGTCAGTCACCCCAACTGGCTTCTTTCGATGGGAAGGAATAGCAGCTCTGCTCAGAACCTCTCAAATAACCAAGCACCTCATCCTGTCTCTGAGGGAGAGCCCAGAGACAGGATGATCAAAAAAAATTACCACCACTTGTATACACATACTAATTCTTTTGGTCACTATCTAGAACTCACGACCACGAAATGGGAACAAGAAATGACAGGTAAATCGAAAACTTCGCTTTCATGCTTAGCTCTCTTCACCACAACCGATCAGTACAGCTTTTGTATTACTACAGAGGCTGCCAAGCACAAATACAAAATTAAAACAAAAAAATATGTTTATTAATTTGCGATCTTTTCTTACTGACAAGTATTTTTTAAATCACAGATTCTAGCTACGTGTTTCCAGTGCAACAGGTTTTTATGGCAGCTTTAACTAATTATCTGCTTGTTGCTATTAATATTATTTACTTCTCAAAGGTTTAGGAGGGTAAAAAGAATGTATACCTGCTTTAAATTTTTACTTTAATGAAAATGCAGAAGCAATTTGTGAAAGGTTATGTAGAAACCAAGGAACTGCTAATCAATTAACTGATCATCTGTAGCCTGACCACTTATATAAAAGCAGGAATTTTGAGCGTTGGCAGATTGCTGAACTGTTGCAAAATTAAAGAAGCTACTGTTGCTGCCATTCAGTCAATTTCCAGGCTATTTAAAGGCCACGGTTCCACAGTGATAATGATTATTCACAAATGCAAAACATTCAAGATGGATGCCAGTCTTCCCAGGAGTGGATGTCCTAGCAAATTCATTCCAAGACTGTGCAATGCTCACAGAAACTGCAAAAAAACAAACAAACAAACAAACAAGAGTACAAGACAAACCTCTTAGACTCACGAGCCTCAGTTAGCATGTCAATACGATAATGTCCAAGTTCTATCTGAACAAACCGCGAGGTTTTTGGAACAGTGTGGAAATCTGGCCATAATGCACACTGCACAGATAATCAGCACAACACCAATACCAGCTGTCATCCACGGTGCTGGAGGGCTGATGAGTTTGCTTTGGTTTGCAGCCACAGGACTTTGACACCTTGCAGTTATTGTGCTCCTCTTGATACCAAAGTATTCTAAATCAAATGTGAAGCCATCTGCGTGACAGGTTTGGCCAAAACAATGATGCAGACCACAGCAGCAAAACTCTACAACATAATGGCTAAAAAAGAAAAGAATCAAGATGCTGCAGCGGTCCATATATTTGACCTCAATCTCACCTGTCCAGACCTCAAGATATGGTAGCTGTGCATCTGAGATTTGCAACGAAATCCTGCAAACCACAATGAAATGAAGCAACATAGTGAAAAACAGCAGCCCAAAATGCCTCCACTATGGTGTGAACGACTTATAAAGTCATATAGAAAACAATTAATTCAAGTTATTGTCGCTAAAGGTTGTTCCAAGACATTGAATAATGGAGTCTACTTAGTTTTTCTGCTTTTTGACATAGTTTTTGTTAAATAAATAATGCCTAAATAATTATGTATCATGTTGTTTATATGAAGTTGTATTTAAATAATTTTAAGGCCTTATAAGAACTAGATATGTACCTTAAGCCTTAAATAGCTCTCATAGCTTTACCAAGCTTTTAACTGTAAGCAGCAGTGATACTGTATATTTGCAGTAGACTTGCTAAAAGACTAAAAAAAAAAGCAGTGCACTCAGCAATCATGCTATTGGGTAAACCTGTTTAGTCTAATGCAATCCAACATGTCAGCTCCCTTTGTTTATATGCTCATAGTCTGTACTTTGTAATAATTTTGTCCTGGACTGCATTACACTGAAAGTCTAGCTAATGTTCTGGATATTTACAAACATAAAAAGAATATCAGAAATACATTTCACATTAACACAGTCCAGTAGAACTTCACTCTTTGTATACACGTGTTAGCATCTGTCTTTCCTTTGCGTTCCTCAACAACTGATCTTGGAAGTACAGTGTCCAGTTGTTTGGATGAATGGTTCTCATATTTTGGCTATTGTTGTGCACTGAATGACTGTACACAAACTTCTCCTGTATAGACATTTAGTAACACTGGGTGGATTTTTATTTGCTTAAAGAACATAAGTTGTACCATTATTAGAGAAAGATCACAAATGAAAAGGTGATAATAAACAAGAAAAAAAAAGGCTAAAGGGGAACCTTCTACATAGTTTGGTCAGCTTAGGCAGGCCACATGTTGGGTTGAGTCCCAGTCAACATCGTGAGGTTGTCTTTGGCTGTTAGTAAAGGGAAAAGACCAAAGTCAGTCACTTCATGCAAAGTTTGCGCTGTGCCAAACCTATCCACCCTACTGCTCAATTCGTGCCGTGTGTGAAGAAATTCTTCATGCCAGTGAAGCTAGACAGCCTCTGTGTTTTGTCACTGTACGCATGGTGATATTTCTTCAGCACTGTGGGGTTTTTTTCCAACTTCAAAGATTAACAGGTGTCCTTTAATGACATTTATGCACAATATCAAAATGTCGTTGCTTTCTGCAGCTGAGGTTAGTGTTGGATTAAAAACCCACATGTTGTGTCACGCAGCAATCGTGATGTGTAAAGGTCTTTAATCATTATAGTTGCGGAGAGAATTTGACACTGGCTGGAAAAACCTAAGGATGCTGCATCCAACATCTGCAGAGAAACAATCTTCCAGTCAAATCTTACTAAGGATTAATGCAAAAAAATGACATTTTTTCTGTATCCTGTAGTATGAATGTTTATTAGACTATAATACAAATAGAGTCAGAAGTGACATTACGAGGTTTTTGGACACGGAATTAGCAGAGACAGGCCGCTGGGACACCTATCAATCAAAGCTACCACGGCTCTTACTTCCAAAATGTAAAAAAAGACTCTCCATACTACTTTTTTATAAAGAGATAAATTGGCTTAGAGGCCATTTTTTTGCATCGAAATGAGAGTAAATGGGGACTCTGACTTTTTGGACAACTGGGAGTTTCAACCGGCATGTCTGAAAATACCAAAGACAACGACAAATCCATCCCGCTCTGTTAAGCTTTGAACATTGCATAAAAGAAACCAGTGCATCTCATAATGATTCTTTTTTTTTTTAGCATATGACTATGTGTCCCTTTCTACATTCTTGTGCCTATTCATAATACAGTTGGTTTAATAGCTAGTGAGGACAGACACCTTCCACTATCGAAGTGCCAGTAAGAGACATACACACACATCCAAAAACGAGCCATTCAGGATTATAATATTAATAATATAAATGGAGAGGAGTAAGTAAATCTAGATATCCTCAGTTATTTAATGTTTCAGTGTCAGAGCTGTCTCATATTTTCTGGCAAACGTTGAATAATGACATTTAAAATCAAAATAAATGAAATAAAGATTAACATTTGTTCATAACTGCAATGGAATAACTTGATTACTGCTTTTTTCCATAAAAGACAGACAAACACAGCTTGTGTTAAGAAGAGCGTCTCCATTTGTGACTTTACATCCATCACTTTTATAGTGATGGATGTATGGCTCCCTCTGATGGTCAGAGAGCAGAGCAGCTCAAAAGCTTAGTGACCTATGAACTTTTTTTATGCTCAAAATTATGATGTATTTAGCAACAGTTGAGCTGTACACATGTAGAATATGACATTTGATGGTTTGCAGATATTGGAAGAACAATATCTGCAAACCAAGTATATGTAATAAGACTGATTTGTGATGTATATTGATTGATTGATAAGGTGCAGTGTAAATATTTCAGTGTGTGTATATAATATATCTCTGTATGTGTATTTGCTTGACAGCCCTACAAATGAATGAAATTGCAGTAAACTTTACTGACTTTTACTTACTGACTTTTACTTACTGTACTTACTTTTATTTGAATTTTGCACCACGTTTTGAAAAGACAGACTAGTTTAACTAGTTTAATATCTGTGCAAAGGTGTGGCTGGAAACTGTGACTTTAGTGACTCATTTAGTTTTCACAGTTTTTCAAAGTGTGATGTTTCTCACAGCTACAGAAAACAAGAAAAAAGGCGAGCAGTTGC
>NW_024582403.1:1960636-1970962 GCF_018398535.1 Haplochromis burtoni | reverse complement strand
TTTTTATTTGCTTAAAGAACATAAGTTGTACCATTATTAGAGAAAGATCACAAATGAAAAGGTGATAATAAACAAGAAAAAAAAAGGCTAAAGGGGAACCTTCTACATAGTTTGGTCAGCTTAGGCAGGCCACATGTTGGGTTGAGTCCCAGTCAACATCGTGAGGTTGTCTTTGGCTGTTAGTAAAGGGAAAAGACCAAAGTCAGTCACTTCATGCAAAGTTTGCGCTGTGCCAAACCTATCCACCCTACTGCTCAATTCGTGCCGTGTGTGAAGAAATTCTTCATGCCAGTGAAGCTAGACAGCCTCTGTGTTTTGTCACTGTACGCATGGTGATATTTCTTCAGCACTGTGGGGTTTTTTTCCAACTTCAAAGATTAACAGGTGTCCTTTAATGACATTTATGCACAATATCAAAATGTCGTTGCTTTCTGCAGCTGAGGTTAGTGTTGGATTAAAAACCCACATGTTGTGTCACGCAGCAATCGTGATGTGTAAAGGTCTTTAATCATTATAGTTGCGGAGAGAATTTGACACTGGCTGGAAAAACCTAAGGATGCTGCATCCAACATCTGCAGAGAAACAATCTTCCAGTCAAATCTTACTAAGGATTAATGCAAAAAAATGACATTTTTTCTGTATCCTGTAGTATGAATGTTTATTAGACTATAATACAAATAGAGTCAGAAGTGACATTACGAGGTTTTTGGACACGGAATTAGCAGAGACAGGCCGCTGGGACACCTATCAATCAAAGCTACCACGGCTCTTACTTCCAAAATGTAAAAAAAGACTCTCCATACTACTTTTTTATAAAGAGATAAATTGGCTTAGAGGCCATTTTTTTGCATCGAAATGAGAGTAAATGGGGACTCTGACTTTTTGGACAACTGGGAGTTTCAACCGGCATGTCTGAAAATACCAAAGACAACGACAAATCCATCCCGCTCTGTTAAGCTTTGAACATTGCATAAAAGAAACCAGTGCATCTCATAATGATTCTTTTTTTTTTTAGCATATGACTATGTGTCCCTTTCTACATTCTTGTGCCTATTCATAATACAGTTGGTTTAATAGCTAGTGAGGACAGACACCTTCCACTATCGAAGTGCCAGTAAGAGACATACACACACATCCAAAAACGAGCCATTCAGGATTATAATATTAATAATATAAATGGAGAGGAGTAAGTAAATCTAGATATCCTCAGTTATTTAATGTTTCAGTGTCAGAGCTGTCTCGTATTTTCTGGCAAACGTTGAATAATGACATTTAAAATCAAAATAAATGAAATAAAGATTAACATTTGTTCATAACTGCAATGGAATAACTTGATTACTGCTTTTTTCCATAAAAGACAGACAAACACAGCTTGAGCGTCTCCATTTGTGACTTTACATCCATCACTTTTATAGTGATGGATGTATGGCTCCCTCTGATGGTCAGAGAGCAGAGCAGCTCAAAAGCTTAGTGACCTATGAACTTTTTTATGCTCAAAATTATGATGTATTTAGCAACAGTTGAGCTGTACACATGTAGAATATGACATTTGATGGTTTGCAGATATTGGAAGAACAATATCTGCAAACCAAGTATATGTAATAAGACTGATTTGTGATGTATATTGATTGATTGATAAGGTGTAGTGTAAATATTTCAGTGTGTGTATATAATATATCTCTGTATGTGTATTTGCTTGACAGCCCTACAAATGAATGAAATTGCAGTAAACTTTACTGACTTTTACTTACTGACTTTTACTTACTGTACTTACTTTTATTTGAATTTTGCACCACGTTTTGAAAAGACAGACTAGTTTAACTAGTTTAATATCTGTGCAAAGGTGTGGCTGGAAACTGTGACTTTAGTGACTCATTTAGTTTTCACAGTTTTTCAAAGTGTGATGTTTCTCACAGCTACAGAAAACAAGAAAAAAGGCGAGCAGTTGCGCTTTTAAACCTCATTAAACATCAGTTCACTTGGTAGTGAGAGGTCCAGAGTTCCCTTTAAACTCCAAAATAAAACCATAAAAAGAGTCATAAATAAATGAATGTGTAAAGAAAAGAAATAGAAAGGAAGGAAGTCCTGTTGATGAAAACCCAGAGGATTGAGCCAGCAACCTTCTGATGGTTGCTCTATCTGTCCACTTTTACAGTTCCCTATAAGCCTCTCTAAAAGCTTTATAGAGAACTCTGCTGCCCTCTGCAACATATCATGACGTATTGAGCAACAACACTATGGAAAGAGGAAAAATGTAATAAAACATCTGACATAAAATGTAAAAATGTGTGACATATTTATTAATATACATTTTTAGCAATTGAAAGCACCCTATCAGGTGCAGTGTGCATGTGTTTGCATTAAGTCTGCATCACTCACAATAGTAATCAGCATAATTAGAATCACTTATTTGAATCAAACTAAAGAGTAACATTTTGAACAGCTAGACCTCTTGCTGGAAAAGAAAAAAACGTCAACAGCTCGTGTACGTTTTACAGTTTTAAAGGTGTGATTTTTCATGCTGCTAGAGAAAATGACAAAGAGAAAATGGGAATACTTTTCGGTTAATTTAATGTAAGTCCATTTAATAATGAGGGTACAGGACTTTAAAGATCAAAATAAAAACCACAAAAAGAATCTTAAAAAAGACTGCAATGATAAATGTCTGACAAAAGTTTCAGAAGAGAAATACACCAGATGTGTTGTTAATGAAAACCACAGACAGACTGCAAGGTGATGCATAAAGTTGCACCCCTTAATGACTGCACCTCACAGGCACAATGTACACTCTGCAACTGTTTTTGCTCTTCCTACCAACTAGTTGTCTCAAACAAAATGGTAAGAATTTAGTATCTTATCTTTTTTTCAAAGAATGCGAGATAATTGTTATTCTTTTTTTCTTTTTTTTCATTTCTTTGCAGCAAGAAGAGTTCAATGCTGTATATGGCATCAGTGCAACACAGGATAAGGCACGTATGTGGAGGATTCCTTGTCAGTGAAGACTTCGTATTGACTGCTGCACACTGTGATGATTGGTAAGTTACTAAGATCCTACAAGGAATCTGTTCATCACCTAAATATGAATATTTCTGCAGACTTCTTAATTATTATCAATGCAGGAAATGTTGTTCTGGGCACCCACAATCTCAAGAAAGCTGAGAAGACCATGATATATCAAATAAAAAAGAAGTGCAAGCATCCTTCTTACAAGAATGCTAAATCTGGAAATGATATCATGCTTCTCAAAGTAAGTAAATAACTCTTTAACTTCAGTGTTCATCAACTCATTTATTACAATATTATATGTTGATATGATATGCATGATATATTTGAAGATCTCAATTCATAAAATTTCAAGACTGTGATTTTATGTATTTTTGTCGTTGTTGTTGTTGTCTCCAGCAAAATCAAATAAAGATATTTTTTCTCACAGGGTGATTCTGGGGGTCCTCTGGTATGTGACAAGAAGATGGCACCCATATACAAATGCACACACACACACGCACACACATACACACACATGTGTGCATTTACAGTACTTTAACATCTGACATGTGACCGTGAAGGTGTAGCTGGAAAATGTGGTTTCATTGACTCACAGACTCAACATATACGTGTTGATGAAAAGCCACAGAAACATTGCAAGGTGATGCATAAAGCAGACAAACTGCCCCCCTAAACAACGACATTTTACTTGACTTCCACGCATCATGCACGCTCTACAGAAGTGTCTTCTAGTCACAGCTGTGACATGCCTCATACAAAATGGTAAGATTGTAAAATATTTTTCTTAAATTTATACAAAAACGATATTTCTCTCAGTTTTTTCTTCATTTATTTTCAGCACTGGGAAGTGAAATCATAAATGGCAAAAAGGCTGATGAAAAGTTCATGCAGTATATGGCATCAGTACAAAACAACAAAATACACACATGTGGAGGATTCCTTGTCAGTGAAGACTTTGTAATGACTGCTGCGCATTGTGCTGTTAAGTGAGTAACCACCAAAAGCGTGTCACATTCATCTAAATATAAATAATTATTTTGGTTTCTCATTCATTATTCATGTAGGAAGCTTAAATCCTTAAGTGTTGTTCTGGGTACCCATGATCTCAAGAAGGCAAATAAGAAAATGAGATATGGAGTAAAAATGATGTGCAGACACCCTGCCTTCAAGGAAGTTGCAAATGGGAATGACATCATGCTCCTCAAAGTAAGTATTCGTCTATTCAGCCTCGGCTTCACAAAGGATATCAGACGTTCTTATGAATCAATCAATAATAAAAATAGTTAATACAGGGAGGAAAGTATAAAATAAAAATAAAAGAATAAATAAAAGAAACATAATTAAAAGAACAACAAAAAACCTAAACATTTTCTCGCACTTTCGGCCAGCATTTATTGTCAAACCACATGATCAATCACCAATTACATGATTTTGTTTAAGCTTCAACCAATCAAAGCACATTTGATTGTAGTATAGGTAAAACCAACAGCAACAATAATAATACATGAAATTACTTCTTGTTCCACAACAAAACAAACAAGCACCTTTTCTTATTTTTGCTGTAACAATAATATACATGTCACGCATTATTGGATATATTCATACATCTAAATACAAAGACGATAATAATAGTATTTTAGAATAATTTGCCTTATGCAAGTCGCTACCCACATTTGTGCATGCACTATCTGTTTGAGAGACATGCAAAGACAAATATTGGAGAACTTTAAATACACACAAATTTGACATCTTCATAACTGATTTCAATTTTAATCATTTATTTTCTGAGGTTTTTGATTTTATCTTTCCAGCTGTCTAAGAAAGTTTCCCTGGGTGGCAAAAAACCAATTAAGCTAATTCCACTTCCAATTCAACAACTAAACCTGAAGGAAAAGAAGATCTGCAGTGTAGCTGGATGGGGGCCCACAGAACCTCGTAAACATCGATCTGGTTATGTTAATGAGCTGCAAGTGTTGGATGTTCCCATCATTAACAAGGACGAGTGTCAGAAGGTGTGGGGACAAATTCCCAAAAATGTTATTTGCGCCGGTGGATACAAAGCAAAGAGTGGAATCTGTCAGGTCTTTTTTTCATGTTTTCTTATCAAAATAGTATAAACATCAAAATTATTGAAAAACAATAAATTAATAATTGATATTTCTTCCTCACAGGGTGATTCTGGTGGGCCTCTCATATGTAACAAGTTGGCTGTTGGCATTGTTTCCTTTAACAACGACAATGGCTGTAACTATCCAGATGTCCCAAACGTCTATACAGACATATCACAATTTCTTCCTTGGATCACAGATATTCTCAAGAAAAAAAAATGCAAAGGGTAAAAAATATTTTAAATTGTGTTATGGGTGTATTGTAAGACTGTTGGGCAAGTGATATGTGAGCTGTGTAAACTGCTTAAATTCAGCAATATCTAACATTAAAGGGCCTTTCAAAAAACTGCTGATGACTCTTTTCAATGTCAAGCTTACACTAGAACATCAGTAACATAGTAGCTTTGAAGTGCGCAAGTTAGTATGATGTAAAAAAAACAAAGGTTTTTCGTTAGTTGTATTACACAAACTAATTTGTCAGAAAAAGAATAAAGATCCATTGAGAATTCAAAAAGGCTCATAAACAGTAATATCCAGCGCAAATTAATCTCATTTCATTACAATCTGACCGATACTGTAGGAGGAGTGATTCTTATGAAACATGGCCAGACACTTCACCATGGCTAAAACTCCTCAATCCACATCAATCAGAAAAAAGAAAGAAAGAAAAGTGTATAGTTTTGTTTGACATCACAATTGTACATGGCTATTGAGAGGTCGAGTGACTTCACAAAGAAATTTGATAATTCATGAATTAATTTCCTGTATTTAGTAGACTTTTTGCACATTTTATTTTACATCAGTTTATACTGTGCATGCTGTTATTTATGAAAAAGAAACCAAAATCCAAATCCAATTTATTTATATAGCACATTTAAAAACAAAGAGTTTGCCCAAAGTGCTGTACAGAGACAAAGGGGTAAAACACAAGATAAAACCACTGACACCCACATAAACACATAATAACACATAACAAACATATCAACTCACACCAGTCTAAATGCTATCAAAAAAGGTGTTTTTTCAAAAGAGACATAAAAATAGGAAATTAATATGCCTGTCTGATATTTAAGGGGACTTATTCCAAAGTTTGGGAGTCATAATTGAAGACGCTTGTTGTCATCTACGCTTTAGCCTAGATTTTGGAACAACCAAAAGCAGCAGGTTGGCTGATCTAAGGGCCCGTGAAGGAATATAAGGCTGAAGTATCTCGGAAAGGTAAGGGGGAGCATTTAGGCATTTATAAACCAGCGTTAGGACTTTGAAATTAGCCAAGCCAACCACAATTCCCAAGCGGGTTGCATGAAATATTATTAGGCCTAAATGCAATCACTTCCATTTTATCCTCATTGAAGCTCAAAAAGTTCAGAGCCATCCAAGCTCTGACATCTTCAAGGCAGTTCAGAAAGATTTGAATCGAGCCTGGGCCGTTTGGCGCTAAAGGCAAATAAATTTGGCAGTCGTCTGCATAGCAGTGAAAGGATATTTTGTGTTTTCTAAAATAGACCCCAAAGGGAGCACGTACAGTGAAAAAAGAAGAGGGCCAAGGATTGAGCCCTGAGGCACCCCACAAGAAAGAGGGGCTGAGGTGGATTCAAATTTTCAACATTAACACTAAACGTTCTGCCACTCAAATAACGAAGTTATTGAACGAAGCCAATCCAGTGTTACACCTTTGATGCCAACCAGGCGTTCCAAACAAGAGATGAGAATACTGTCGCCAACAGTATTAAACGCTGTAGTTAGATCTAAAAGCACAAGGCTCACGGTACTTCGACAATCATTGGCTAAACAGATATCGTTACAAAACCCATAAAAGTGCTGTTTCAGTGGAGTGTAGATGTTTAAACCAAACTGAAAAACTTCCAGGATACCATTAGTATGTAAAAACGTATTCAGTTGGGTAAAAACATTTTTTTCCAATAACTTTGAATGGAAAATTTAGTAAAGAATGGAAATTTTGAAATAGGTCAAAAATTTGAGCAAACTGAAGGGTCAAGGCCAGGATTTTTAAATAAAGGGTTTACAATTGCATGTTTTAAACCATCAGGAAGTACACTGGAAGTAATATTGCTATTTATAATGGCAAGGACTAAGGTTCCAATCAAGGGAAAACCTCTTTAAAAACCATGCAGGGATAACATCCACGGGAGAACCAGAAGGTTTAATTTGACTAATCATCTCGTTAAGAAGTGTAATTGAGACAGGTTTAAACTGGCAGCTGAACAGGGACTAAACATGGACGGGTCACATGTAGGAGGTACTATTGCTGACTCGACCTTGTTTACAAAAAGAGAAAGAAACTGATTACATCTGTCAACAGAGCCTTTTACCAAAACTAAAATCCAGACACTAATTAAATTTCAAATAAAATATGTGTGAATGAGAATATGTGGCTATAATGTGTCAATAGTGAGCCTCATATTAAACAAAAGTCTTTTTGTTTTTCCTTTTTTTGTGTCCTGTCTGGCACTGTAGCAATCAGAATTATTGTCTGAAGGCCAAGAAAAGTCATTTTGTATACAAATATTTTTGCGGCCCGCGGTCCATTTTTAATTGGCCCGCAAGTAAATAGAATAGAATATGGCCCACACTTCAACTTTTGCTTGAGTGTATTGCACCTCTTAGTTTTAACACCAGGGGGAGCTGCTGTTGATCAAGGCAGTTGCTCCACCAAAATGGACAATCACAGAAGAAATTTACCCCAAGTTACTAAACATGGCAGAACCAAAGAAGCGAAAGGTAGAAAAGTGAGTGCAGAAAATTTCAGACACGGTGGGAGAGTGAATATTTCTTCAAATAATTCAAGGGGAAGTGTATCTGTTTGATCTGCACTGAAACTGTGGCAATTATGAAATAATGCACCACGTCATTATGAAACCAAACATCAGGCCTATGCATCCTACACTGGTGCTGAGCGAGAGCAGCAAAGGGTAGCTCTCCTGCGGGGTCAGCAACAGTATTTTTTTCGTGCTCAAATTGTCCAGGAAAAGGCTCCAATAGCCAGCTATGAGGTCGCCCAATGTTACGTTCCCCTGAGGGGTCTAGGCGGTGAGGGGGAAGTAACAAAAGTGACCGGGTCAGAAAAAGGAGTCAGGGAGGCAAAACAGTTAAATAAAACAGTTTTATTGAAGTAATTCAACTAAAAGAGACGGACAAGCCGTTATCACCACAAAAGAAACAAACAAAACTCAGGCGTCGGTCAGTAAGGCAAAAAGTCAAAAGGAAAGCGCAGCTCACTAGCTGGAAACCACAATACACAGCTCACTAGCTGGAAACCACAATACACAGCTCACTAGCTGGAAACCACAATACACAGCTCACTAGCTGGAAACCACAATACACAGCTCACCAGCTGGAAACACCACAAGACACAGCTCACTAGCTATAACCACACTATTGGCACTCTGGCCCAGAGCTCACCCTGCACGGGGCTTAAATACCCTTAATTGCTGATGGGAGTCAGCTGCGCCGGAGGGAAAGGTGGCATCTCAGGCAGGAGGTAGTGGGACACGCCCACACAGGCACCCTCAGGAGGAGGCCCTGCTAGGGCCGTAACACCCAACTCATCGCAAGACATGGCAAGGCTTTTTCAGATGGAGACCTCATAAAACACGGCCTCGTTAAAGTCACCGAAATAATGTGCCGCAGCTGGATGGCCCGATTTACATACCCAGCTCAGCTGATACTCACCAGAATAATTTACTAAAATTATATGGACTCCTGTTATTAAGTCCAGTTCAGTCTATTAACGGACGTTAATAGATGTTTTGCTAAGCCTAATAACTTAAATAACAAACTTGAAATGTACCGTCCCATTTTCCCCTTTATTGTTTTAAACGGATGCAAAATAACTTTGTTGTTTGCAAAACTTGTGCATAGGATTTTAAAATCGACAATTTATATTTGCTGTAAATCCTCTGTCTAAGAAGAAATCTGAGGCTGCTGTTCTGAGAATGAGCTACCAAAGCTTTTTCTGAATAAATCAATAAAGATCCATTTATGGAAAGCTGTGATGAAGGCAGTTTTGTCTTTAATTATATTCAACAATATAACACATTTGACCACTTTTAAGTGATTTTTCTAACTTTAATACACTAAAGTTAAGGTTATATACCTAATTTATACCTAATTGGCCCTCAGTGAAAAAAGTTTGGACACCCCTTATAGCTTTCAAGGGCAATAAGATGACTGCTTCATTATTGTAAGGTGACCACCACCAAAATGAAGCAAGATTGTTTTTGTTTTTTTCACAGTTTACAACCTTTAATATAAAGCTACTGTTAACATCTTGTTAGTCTACTGTTGCTAATAATTAGATAAATAATTATGACCTCCACACACTCTCTTGCTTATAGAAATGTGCAACGCCATAAAATTCAAAATGACATTTTCTTTTTCTCAAACTGGTGCATTTTCTCAGTTGAAACATTTTGTATATTTTTGTGCTCTATTGTGAATAAAATACGGATTTATGAGGGCCTCTCTGCTTGCCTTTCTGCTTTTTTGGTTATGTAAAACTGTGGTTGTATATCACATATCTGCAAATAACAATGCTTTTTTTGGGGTTTTTGTTTTTTGTTTTTTTGGTGCAACTGCACATGTAGTAGCATGCATAAAAACCAGTGATGGGAATAACGGCGTTACAAGTAACGGCGTTACTTTTTTCAGTAACGAAATAATCTAACTAATTAATATTCCTATCGTTACAATGTCGTTACAGTTACTAACAAGAAAATGCGGTTCGTTACTATTTTTCAACAAACAGACGGTTGAAGCTGTGTTCAGTTTACTGCATCTTATATCAGTTGCACGGACGTAGCTGCCTACGGATGCTACAGCTTTAAGCAGCTGCGCGCACTCCCGCGCTAGAAAGTGTTCACGATCACTTTCTAGCGCAACACCTGGAGCTAAGGGGGCAAAACAATCGCATGAGTGCTGCTGCTTGACTGAGGAAAAATAAAGTAGTCGTGGTAAGCCAATCACATGACCGCTTAAAGACAAAGCAACAAGGTGATTTATACCAGTTTATAAATTGTGTTGATAGGCCACGTAAAACCAGAGTCATGATAAACAATATATACGCAGCGTTTTTTCCTCAATAGTTTCGTCACGTTTACTGTCTAAGGACAGCGCTAGCAAGCACTCTGCTTATGAGCAAAAAAACAAAAACAAAACAGAGGACGTTTTAGGAGTGATGGCGAGAGAGAGA
>NW_024582403.1:1954780-1960616 GCF_018398535.1 Haplochromis burtoni | reverse complement strand
TCCATCACTTTTATAGTGATGGATGTATGGCTCCCTCTGATGGTCAGAGAGCAGAGCAGCTCAAAAGCTTAGTGACCTATGAACTTTTTTTATGCTCAAAATTATGATGTATTTAGCAACAGTTGAGCTGTACACATGTAGAATATGACATTTGATGGTTTGCAGATATTGGAAGAACAATATCTGTAAACCAAGTATATGTAATAAGACTGATTTGTGATGTATATTGATTGATTGATAAGGTGCAGTGTAAATATTTCAGTGTGTGTATATAATATATCTCTGTATGTGTATTTGCTTGACAGCCCTACAAATGAATGAAATTGCAGTAAACTTTACTGACTTTTACTTACTGACTTTTACTTACTGTACTTACTTTTATTTGAATTTTGCACCACGTTTTGAAAAGACAGACTAGTTTAACTAGTTTAATATCTGTGCAAAGGTGTGGCTGGAAACTGTGACTTTAGTGACTCATTTAGTTTTCACAGTTTTTCAAAGTGTGATGTTTCTCACAGCTACAGAAAACAAGAAAAAAGGCGAGCAGTTGCACTTTTAAACCTCATTAAACATCAGTTCACTTGGTAGTGAGAGGTCCAGAGTTCCCTTTAAACTCCAAAATAAAACTATAAAAAGAGTCATAAATAAATGAATGTGTAAAGAAAAGAAATAGAAAGGAAGTCCTGTTGATGAAAACCCCGAGGATTGAGCCAGCAACCTTCTGATGGTTGCGCTATCTGTCCACTTTTACAGTTCCCTATAAGCCTCTCTAAAAGCTTTATAGAGAACTCTGCTGCCCTCTGCAACATATCATGACGTACTGAGCAACAACACTATGGGGAGAGGAAGCATAATTTAATAAAACTTGTGACATAAAATGCAAAAATGTGTGACATATTTATAAATATATTTTTTTAGTAATTGAAAGCACTCTATCAGGTGCAATGTGTATGTGTTTGCATTAAGTCTGCATCACTCACAATAGTAATCAACATAATTAGAATCACTTATTTGAATCAAACCAAACAGTAACATTTTAAACAGCTAGACCTCTTCAACTCCCGTAATTGCAAAGCTGCTGCTGGAAAAGAAAAAAACGTCAACAGCTCTTGTACATTTCACAGCTTTAAAGGTGTGATTTTTCATGCTGCTAGAAAAAATGACAAAGAGAGAATCAGAATACTTTTTACTTAATTTACAGTTTTTTCTGAATGCTTAAACCCTAACTGTGATTCCTGTAGCACAATCTCTAAAACTATTCAGACTTATAGCAAAACCACTCGCTGAGTTTGCAAAACTAAAAGCACAAAAACTGCTTTGCACTCAGTTTGCAATTTTGTAACACACACTTTGCAAAACTGTAGGCACAACCCACTGCACAACACTCAATTACCAAATTTCCAACACACTCCTAGCAAAAGTATACACATGTATGGCTATCATTAACACTAATTTGCCAACTGTCTGGCACACTTTCACATGTGAAAACTTTTCTAGATAATTAGTTCACTTTGCAAGCAGCCTAAGCACTATGATACAGGTAAGCTGTGTGTGCGGAGTACAATGGAGGGAGCAGAAAGAGTGAGAAGTAGAGGAGGCCGAGGAAGAGGACGTGGAGGTGAAGAAGTAGGATGAAGAGGACGACAAGGACAAGGAGGAGCAAGAGGAAGACGAGGAGGGGGGAGAGGAAGATGAGGAGGGGGGAGAGGAAGGGTAGGAAGAGTAAGAAATAGAATTGCTGATGACATCAGAGCTACAATAGTGGACCATGTAATCAACCGTGGAATGACCCTGAGGGTAGCTGGCCAACGGGTCCAGCCTAACTCGAGCCGCTACACTGTAGCAAGCATCATAAGGACATCTTGAAATGAGAATCGGTTAGTACAGTCACTTCGCACAAAGATTTGTAGCACTGCCATATGCCAATGAGAAACACACCGATACCATAGATGTGAAAATACTGAAATTGTTACTTTACAGAATTGCTAGATGACCAGATGCTGGGGCAGAGGAAGCATGTTCACTGCAGACCAAGTAACCCATATAGTCATCATGGCGATTGCAAATAATCCTATACTTGGAAATAAACACTTGTGTTTGTTTTGATGTGTTTGAATAAACACCAGTACTTGAAGTTTGGATCCCTCTATGCTTATGGATCTATGACAGAAGTATGAGCTCAAACTGACATAGCCTACCTTGTGCACAGAGAAAGCAAAAGCCAGATGTGTTTTGTATTCATACCATCAGTGTGCAGTTGGCGCATTGTGTGCTTAGTATATGATGGCTTGTGTGTACTGTTTGATACGGAAACACCATTTTTACGAAGGTGTGAAGAGTTAATCTAGCTGTGTTTGCTTTTGCAAGAGAACTACAATGTTTTGATTATTGGGTGACAGGTTTTCTTATTTGTGTGAAGAGTTTTGCAAAATTAGCCAATAGTTACAAAAAATGTGCTTAAGCAATCAGAAAAAACTGTAATGTAAGTTCAGTTAATATTGAGGGTACAGGACTTTAAAGATCAAAATAAAACCACAAAAAGAATCTAAAAAAAAAAAGACTGCAATGATAAATGTCTGACAAAAGTTTGAGAAGACAGATACACAGGATGTGTTGTTAATGAAAACCACAGACAGACTGCAAGGTGATGCATGAAGTAGTCGTCTGCCCCCCTAAACAACTGCATTTCTCAGGCACAATGCACACTCTGCAACTGTTTCTGCTCTTCCTAGCAATGATTTGTCTCCAACAAAATGGTAAGATTTCAGTATCTTATCTGTTTTTTTAAAACGTGTGAGATAATTGCTCGTCATTTTTTTTGTTTCACCAGCAAAGGGGAGTGAAATCATAAAAGGTAAAAAAGCCAAGAAGAGTTCAATGCTGTATATGGCATCAGTGCAAGACACGATAAGGCACGTATGTGGAGGATTCCTTGTCAGTGAAGACTTTGTATTGACTGCTGCACACTGTGATGATTGGTAAGTTACGAAGATCCTACAAGGAATCTGTTCATCACCTAAATATGAATATTTCTGCAGACTTCTTAATTATTATCAATGCAGGAAACCTAGAAATGTTGTTCTGGGCACCCACAATCTCAAGAAAGCTGAGAAGACCATGATATATCAAATAAAAAAGAAGTGCAAGCATCCTTCTTACAAGAATGTTAAATCTGGAAATGATATCATGCTTCTCAAAGTAAGTAAATAACTGTTTAACATCAGTATTCATCAACTCATTTATTACAGTATTATATGTTGATATGATATGTATGATATATTTGGAGATCTCAATTCATCAGCACTGACTAATCAGAAAATTTCATTTTTGATTTTATGTATTCCTTTTTTTTTTTTTTGTCTATAGCTGTCTGAGAAAGTTTACCTGGACAAAAAAAGACCAATTAAGCCAATTCAACTTCCAACTCAACAAATAAACCTAAAAGAAAACAAAACCTGCACAGTAGCTGGATGGGGAGCCACAAAAAGTGGTGGTGAAACTGTTGATAGCATGCAAGTGGTGGATGTTCCCATCATTAACCTGGAGAAGTGTAAGAGGATTTGGCAAAATAGTATTCCTGATAATGTTATCTGCGCAGGAGGATACTACAAAAATAAAGGAATTTGTCAGGTATTTTTATATTAACTATAGTGTAAACATCATAATTGTTAAACTAAATCAAATAAAGATATTTTTTTCTCACAGGGTGATTCTGGGGGTCCTCTGGTATGTGACAAGAAGATGGCAGTTGGAATTGTTTCCTTTAACAATGGCAAAAAATGTGACTATCCTGATGTCCCCAACGTCTATACAGATATTTCAAAATTCCTGCCCTGGATTAAAGACATTCTCAGCAAAAAGACTTGCTAAATGTTTGAATTATATTGTGGATGTTGACACAATTAATAATAAAACCTCCATCATTTGCAATATCCATAACTACAGAATGAGACAGCTGATTACTGCTATTTTTTTAAATATCCAAATAAAACAATTATTTTTGTGATCTTTAGAGATAGTGGGGAGCATTTTTAAATCACTCCAGACAGAGCTTTAAACATAATATGAAACTCATCAGTGAATTACAGCAGACGTAAAAGAGAATAAATATATAATTAAAAGTGCATTGTGTGCAATACTATGTGTCTATTTTTGCTGTGCTTTACCTGTTCATGTCCTTAGGACAGAGGCTTTCCACCAAAAATCAGAGTATGTGATGGTCCTGTGATGGTCAAAGAGCAGAGGAACTCCAATAGTATACAGACAACTCTGCTGCAGAGGGTTGGGCAATCACAGCCTTGTCAGATGGTGATAGATCATCTTTGAGCATCTTACAATGCTGTGACTGCCCAACACTCCATCAATGGTACTAATGGCCATTGATCAATGGACATGACAATCTGCATGTTAATGACTCCTTAGGATTTCTTAACCTGGAAGATATATTTTTTTATTTTTTTTTTATTTTTTTTATTTTAGAAAACATAGTTTAGAATTCAACTTTATTGTCATTGCACATTGTTTCTTCATGACGGTCAAATTCAACAGTAAGATACTGTCACTACACTAGCATCTTCGATTGTAAAAATGATGATGATTTTTGACGCTAAGACATGTTTCACACCTTCAACACACACATATACAAATGCACACACACACACACACACACACACACACACACACACACACACACACACACACACACACACACACGTGTCTATTTAGAAGAGATAAATGTGCAGCAAAAATTTGAGAGGAGAGAAAGATAGGAAGTGTTAAATGAAAATCACTTACAGATTGCAAGGTGATGCATAAAACAGGCAAACTGCCCCCTTAAAACGATTACATTACATTACAAAATGATCACTGAGGAATTTTCTGCTCTTCTCTTCTTCTCTTCAGGCTATGACATGCTTTATAAAAAAATTTTTAAAACTTGAAAATATGTTGTGAAAATATTCTCTCTCAAATTTTCTACATTTCTTCTTGGGCACTAGGAAGTGAAATAAATAAATAATAAATAAATAAATCTCTAATATGTGTACTTATTGCACTGTGTCCATTTTTGAAGTGCTTCAGCTGTTCATCTCAAACTTCTAGAAGCAACTACACATTCAAATGTAATATACTAGCAGGAAATAACAGGAAAGAGGCTTGATAGAGAGAGCATACTGTAGCAATGTTAAAAGACTTTTCTGTTGCACTGTTGTGTCTACACCCTCTTGTGTCTTCTGTTCTGTCTGGTGTTGCACTGTCTTTGTTTGTTTGTTTTTTTGCAATTTGTGCACATTCTCACTATATGTAGTGCTGTGTTGATTCTCCGTTATGTAATATATTATATGTAGCACCATGGTCTTGGAGGAACATTGTCTCACTTCACCGTGTCCTGTACCACTGCACATGGTTGAAATCACAATAAAGCCACTAGATTTGACTTGAAAACTGTTGTCCTCTGCTAGATATGAGGAGAAGAATCATGTAGTAAGACTTAATTTGTAGTGTTTTTATAAATACATGGATTTAGTATTTAAAAACACTGTGTACAGTGAGAGTATTTCTATACATACATATATCCATTTACATTAAGTTGGAGTCATGCTCAGTTAGTTATAGTAATCTACATACTTTTTTGACAGCACACTTATTTGATGTTTTCATAGATTTTAACAGTGGCATACTGTAGAAACACTACTTTAACATCTGACATGCCACCGCGAAGGTGTAGCTGGAAAATGTGGTTTCGGTGACTCACAGTTTTCACAGGTTTTGGTACTCTTTGGTGTTTCACACCTTTGCTTGGTTGTACACCATATATATATATATACATATATATATA
>NW_024582403.1:1899028-1950814 GCF_018398535.1 Haplochromis burtoni | reverse complement strand
CCAACACTGACTATAATTAATTACTTTTTCAAAGTAACTTGCCCAACACTGATAAAAACTTAAAGGAGACCTAACAAGGTTTAAAATTAATTAAAACAATGCAGTAAAAGTATCAGAGAACAAAAATCATATAAATAGAGAATTAAATAACTAATAAAATAGAGATAATAGATTAAGTATATGTCAGTTGCATCACATTTACTATATTACTATGGTAAATAACATACCGATAGACTGACAACTGTACAATAAATATATAATATAAATATATAATATATATCTTTGTGCATATCGTGTGGAAATTATCTGTTTGTTAATGACTTTTTAGGATTTCTTAACCTGGAAGATTGAGTACGCATCAAGACAGCAACCTATATATTTTTTTTATTTTAGAAAACATAGTTTAGAATTCAACTTTATTGTCATTGCACATTGTTTCTTCATGCTGGTCAAATTCAACAGTAAGATACTGTCACTACACTAACATCTTCGCTTGTAAAAATGATGATGATTTTTGATGCTAAGACATGTTTCACACCTTCAACACACACACACATGCAGACATGTGTGCATTTAGAGGAGATAAATGTGCAACAAAATTTTGAGAGGAGAGAAAGATAGGAAGTGTTAAATGAAAACCGCTTACAGATTGCAAAGTGATGCATAAAACAGGCAAACTGCCCCCCTTAAAATGATTACATTTTACTTTACTTCTATGTGTCATGCACGCTCTGAGGAAGTTTCTGCTCTTCTCTTCTTCTCTTCAGGCTATGACATGCCTTATAAAAAAATGTAAGATTTCAAAATATGTTGTGAAAATATTCTCTCTCAAATCTTCTACATTTCTTCTTGGGCACTAGGAAGTGAAATAAATAAATAATAAATAAATAAATCTCTAATATGTGTACTTACTGCACTATGTGTCCATTTTTGAAGTTCATCTCAAACTTCTAGAAGCAACTACACATTCAAATGTAATATACTAGCAGGAAATAACAGGAAAGAGGCTTGATAGAGAGAGCATACTGTAGTGATGTTAAAAGACTTATTTAATCAACTGTCACTGTTGCACTTTTCTGTTGCACTGTTGTGTCTGCACCCTCTTGTGTCTTCTGTTCTGTCTTTCTTTGTTTTTTGCATCTGACATGTGACTGTGAAGGTGTAACTGGAAAAAGTGGTTTCAATGACTCACAGTTTTTCACAGGTTTTGGTACTCTTTGGTGTTTCACACCTTTGCTTGGTTTTACAATATATATATATAAAAATTAAAAATTCATTACATTTATAATTCATTACATTTAAACTAATTTGGTTCAATTAGTTAATTAGTTAGTTCAAGTTTATTTAAGAGAAAAAATAAAATCACATGTTTAGTGGAGATAGATGATTGATGTGGGAGGAGTGACTGATAGGAAGTGTTGATGAAAAGCCACAGAAACATTGCAAGGTGATGCATAAAGCAGACAAACTGCCCCCCTAAACAACGACATTCTACTTGACTTCCACGCATCATGCACGCTCTACAGAAGTGTCTTCTAGTCACAGCTGTGACATGCCTCATTCAAAATGGTAAGATTGCAAAATATTTTTCTTAAAGTTATGCAAAAACTATATTTCTCTCAGTTTTTCTTCATTTATTTTCAGCACTGGGAAGTGAAATCATAAATGGCAAAAAGGCTGAGGAAAAGTCCATGCAGTATATGGCATCAGTACAAAACAACAAAAAACACACATGTGGAGGATTCCTTGTCAGTAAAGACTTTGTAATGACTGCTGCGCACTGTCGTTTTGAGTGAGTAGCCACCGATACTTCAAGCAATGTCACATTCATCTAAATATAAATAATTATTTTGTTTTTCAATCATTCCTGCAGGAATCCTAAATCCTTAAGTGTTGTTCTGGGCACCCATGATCTCAGGAAGGAAAATAAGAAAATGAGATATGGAGTAAAAATGATCTGCAGACACCCTGCCTTCAAGGAAGTTGCAAATGGGAATGACATCATGCTCCTCAAAGTAAGTATTCATCTATTCAGCCTCAACGTCACAAAAGATATCAGACGTTCTTATGAATCAATCAATCATTAAAAAAGTTAATACAGGGAGGAAAATATAAAAGCAATAAAATTAAAAGAACAGCAAAAAAACCCTAAATCATTCAGAGAAACATTTTCTGGCACTTTCTGCCAGCATTTATAATCAAACCATTCAAAAATTATATGATTTTCTTTAAGTGTCAACCAATCAAAACACATTTGGGCGATCGTGGTTCAAGAGTTGGGAGTTCACCTCGTAATCGGAAGGTTGCCAGTTCGAGCCCCGGCTCGGACAGTCTCGGTCGTTGTGTCCTTGGGCTAGACTCTTCACCTACCGCCTACTGGTGATGGCCAGAGGGGCCAATGGAGCGATATGACAGCCTCGCTTCTGTCAGTCTGCCCCAGGGCAACTGTAGCTTGCCTCCACCAGTGTGTGAATGTGAGAGTGAATGGGTGGATGACTGGATGTGTAAAGCGCTTTGGGGTCCCTAGGGGAGACTAGTAAAAGCGCTATACAAATACAGGCCATTTACCATTTGTTTGTAGTACAGGTAAAAAAAACAAAACAGCAACAACAGTAATACATGAAATGACTTCTAGTTCCAAAACAAACAAGCACTTTTTCTTAATTTGCTGTAATAATAATAAACACGTGACACATTAATAGATATATTAATACATCTAAATACGCTTGTGATAATGATACTATTGTAGAGTAATTTGCTTTATGCAAGTGCACGCACTTTCATGTCTTGAGAGATACGTAAAGAAAAATACTGGAGAACCTTAAATACACACAAATCTGACATGTTCATAACTGATATAAATAATCATTTTTATTTTCTGTGGTTTTTTTTGTTTGTTTGTTTTTTATCTTTCCAGCTGTCTAAGAAAGTTCCCCTGGGTAACAAAAAACCAATTAAGCTAATTCCACTTCCAATTCAAAAACTAAACCTGGAGGAAAACGAGATCTGCAGTGTAGCTGGATGGGGGCCCACAGAACCTGGTAAATCTGGTTATGTTAATGAGCTGCAAGTGATGGATGTTCCCATCATTAACAAGGACAAGTGTCAGAAGCTGTGGAGAAGAACTTTAAAAAATGTTATTTGCACCGGTGGATACAAAGCAAAGAGTGGAATCTGTCAGGTAATTTTTTCATATGAATTATCAAACATAGTTTAAACATCAAAATTATCAAACAAAAACAAATTAATAATTGATATTTCTTCCTCACAGGGTGATTCTGGTGGGCCTCTCGTATGTAACGAGTCGGCTGTTGGCATTGTTTCCTTTAACAACAACAATAGCTGTAAATATCCAGATGTCCCAAACGTCTATACAGACATATCGCAATTTCTTCCTTGGATCACAGATATTCTCAAGAAAAAAAAATGCAAAGGGTAAAAAATATTTTCCATGTTATTGCGTGTGTATTGTAAGACTATTAGGCAAGTGACATATGAGCTGTGTAAACTGCTTAAATTCAGCAATATCTAACATTAACTGTATCTAACAAAATATCTAACAATATCTAAGCAATATCTAACAAAAACTGCTGATGACTCTTTCATTGTCAAGCTTACAAATAGATCAGTGACATAGTAGCTTTGAAGTGCACAAGTTAGTATCACGTATGAAAAAAGTCAAAGGAGGTTTTCCTGTGGTTCGTTGGTTGTATTACATAAACTAACGAGAACTAATATCCACTGACAAGTCAGAAAGCTCATAAACAGTCATATCCAGGGCAATTTCATCTCATTTTACTAAAGCCTGCCCGATACTGGAAACATGGACAGGCACTTCACCAGGGCACAAACTCCTCAATCCATATCATGAGATAAAAATGTCATCAGAACAAATACATTTTTAAAAAATGTATAGTTTTGTTTGACATCAGAATTGTACGTGGCTATTGGGAAGTCAAGTGACTTCACAAAATTTTGATAATAGACTAATTTCCTGTATTTAGTAGTCTTTTTTCACATTTTATTTTACATCAGTTTATAATGTGAATGCTGTTATTTATGAAAAAGAAACCAAAATCCAGACACCAGTTCAATTTCAAATAAAATATAATGTGTCAATAGTGAGCCTTGTATTAAACATGACAAAAGTCATTTTGTATACAAATAATCTTCTGGAGCCCAAAGTTCAGGCGTCAGATTCCTCCACACACGTCATTTCAGATTATTTCTACCCTTGGAGGTTTATGATGTCATCGAGAGGAAACATCCCTTATATGGTCATCTCAGGTACACAACTCTGGCCGTCCATAATTAGATCATTTATTTTATTATTCATGAATGCCACTTGGATGAATGTGAAATTATATACTCAGTGCCTTATTTTTTATTATGTTGTTAAAAAAATAAGAAAACCATATAGTCACACAGCGCTTTATTTTATACACTTCGAGTACTTTATCTACTTCACATCTATGATCTAACCACACAGGTACAGGGAGGACATGCAAACCTCACATATAAGGGTGTAAGGCAGGGTTGGAACAAAGCCCCTTCTTGCTAACCCTTCACTCAAGCACAATGCTACCCTTAAATGGAACAGGTATGGCATTGTGTAATGAAGTTCAGCTCTAAGGTGTGAACTGTTGCTTCCTTAAACAGCTAATTTAAGTGACTTCCTAGATGGATCAGTTACCCATTGCTTGAATAGATATCAGTGTAATGGAGGAAAACACAGTAATAATGAATGAAAACACTGAAAATTGAAACAAAGACATTTTATGGCACCATGATGGCATCAGTTTGCTCTTGCAGTGAAATTTTGGACAATTTAACTCCCATTTTCACCACTAGGGGACAGTGTTTTACCAGAAAGTTTGAGTGATAAACAAGAAATGTGTGTGTTTGGTCTGAGATCAGGGTGGTAAGAGGTTACAGAAGAGCTTACAGAAAGAAGTTTCTGGGTATGAACTGGGGCTTTTCTGTACTGTTTTGTGTTTTTACACAGCCCAGTGATAAACTGCAGGTGTAGATTGATTTCTTCCTCTTAACTAAAGACAGTTACAACAGCATGCATTTAATAAGAAGAAAATAGCTTGGTGGATAGCTTTATACCTTTCAAGGGCAATAAGATGACTGCTTCATTATTGTAAGATGACCACCACCAAAATGAAGCACCTAGATTGTTTTTCTTTCACAGACAATTTACAGCCTTTTATATAAAGGTACTGTTAACATCTTGTTAGTCTACTGTTGCTAATAATTAGATATATAATTATGACCTCCACACACTCTCTTGCTATTGAAAATATTTGCCATAAAATTCTCAAACTGGTGCATTTTCTCAGTTGAAACGTTTTGTATATTTTTGTGCTCTATTGTGAATAAAATATGGGTAAAATACACCAGTCAAAAGTATCACCAGTTAGTCAGGTGTACACACACACACACACACACACACACACACACACACACACACACACACACTGCTGGCAGTCAGGAATTAAGAAATTACTTGCACATGCCACCATAACACATGCAAAAGCAAAGGTGGTAAAATCTGAAGACTGACGCTGTGGTTTCTCTTAGTCATCTAGTTGTAGCAGTGTAAAAGGGAACCCAAAAAAAAGTGGAGCAAAAAAGAAAAACAACAGCTTTGATCTAACAACATTTGCTGAACTCATCACATTCTTGTCAGATAATGCTATGAAAGTGTTTCAAGCTTTGCAGACCATGGTATAAGACACCTTATCTTATATCACGCAATCATCACCATGCTCTTCCTGCCTGAAGCAGTTCATCCAGGTCACCAAACAAACAAAGTATTTCCAGAATGTTTGTCTTGGCCCATCATGTTAGAGGCCCATAATACAAGGTTTATAATGTGAGGTAGTGTAAAACATCATTAACCAGAACATCAAACTAAGGTTTCTCCGACAGATTACTAGAAATCTAGGACATAGTTGGAGTGGTGACATCCATCTAGAGCGCTTTCTCTCACAATGTCACCAATATAACCTGGCTGAGAGTGAGAGTGCCACAGCATGTAAATAATGCCATCATCCACCCCCTACAAGAGCCTGGTAAGCAAACTGAAGGGGGTCAAGAACATGTTCCACTTGTGAACTGATGAGAGCCAATCTCTCCAGTGGCTTTGTGACATGTGAGGTCAACACAAAGTCACTCTGAAGTCAGTAAAGTCAGAAGAGGTGGCTCTCTTTCATACTAGCACCAACTACTGGAGTGAAAAATGTTAAATCTTTAAATTTACTTAGGACATAACATATAAACATGTAAATATATTAAGGTGTTCCCCCTTACTACTATTTAGTAGTAAGCTTATATTTTTATATTTCACTTTCATCACTGTGATATTGAGAACATTGACGTTCTACATGAAATTTGTTATCTGCGGTTTCTGTGGTTCAGTTATACTTCGTCACAGTGAATGTAAAGTTTTTCAGTGAGCTTTGAGCTACATAAAAAAATAGCTGTGTGTCCTTTGTGTTATTCATTTATGAATTGTTAGTCAGCAGTATCCAAAAGGGTATAAGGTTTCGAAAACAGTGTTCAAAAGCTGAGATTAAAAAAATAGAACTGCAGCTGTACCGCTCTTATATCTGTGGGTTTAAAACTGTCACCATCTAATCTGATATCTAAGTTTGCTTGGAAAAGAGGGCACGAAAAGCTTGTCTTACAAGAAGTGATACTACAGGTGTAGTCACCTCAGAATAGCTTTACTGTGATTGCAGTGCAAGTGTGCATTAAAAAAAAGATATCTTTCCATTTGACATTCATGCCCATGAGTTCAGAATCTTTGCAATGCCAGAACTTACATCATTGTAACAGTAATGTGATTACTGAATTTAGTGAATTACTGAATTTAATATAATAGCACGCTGCATGCCAAACATGCTTGGGCAAGTTACTAGACCCAAGTTACTCTCAGATGTATGCAGAGTGTAAACAGCACTTGAGCATAAAAAAAAAGTGCCTGTATGAATGAATGGGTGAATGTGGTATGTTGTTTAAAGTGCTGTGGGTGCTTCAAACAACATACCTCAAGTAGAGGAGAAAAGTGCCGCGTGAGAACCAGTCCAGGAACTATTCAACATTTACATTAGTGCGTTGCTTAAAAATGTTGTGTGATTAACCGTAACTTACTTTGGGGAACACATTACATTCAGCAATATCAATGACATATAAACCACTCATAAAACACTTACTTACAAACAGTGAAGAGAAGCAGGTCTACAGTAGCCTAGTAAGAACAAACTAAGGCAAGAAAAGGAAAGAAAGTAATTCAGAGAGAACAACCAATCGATCATTCTGACAGACTTTGGTTTTTATAAAAGAATTAAAATGTCTGTTTTTACTGATTAAATCGATCTGACTTGATTAGTGATTATAGAAGAAGAGGAGGTCTAAAAAGACACAGAATGTGGTTAAGACTGGTGAGGTACTGTGCAGTTATGATAAGCACGATAACGCCAAGGTTCCAAATGAAGGGCACACATACACCGAATAAAGGATGTGGTTATAAGTCAAAATAAGAACGATGATAATCATACTTGACAACACAGCAAACTGCTGTATAAAAGGGTCTCCTTGACACCCCCGGAGGCTGTTTCAGTGGCAACATGGAAAGTCTGCATGCATTTCTGCTGGTCTATGTTCTGACATGTCTGGGACAACTAGGTAAGAATGACATTAATATTATTTTCTGCCCATTATCACTATCCCTGCTATTGACAAAATATGTGAAAGAGAAACTATGTATATACACAGAGAAAGTGTGTCATTTGAGAATCATAAGAGCGTGTTAATGTGACATTTACAGTGTTTTGGCTTACTTTATTTTCCATTTTTTTGTAGGATATGGAACTGACATCATACATGGTAAAAAAGCGCCAGATAAATCAATGTTGTACATGGCTTCTGTACAGAGCAGCAAGGGTCATGTATGTGGAGGATTTCTTGTCACTGAGGACTTTGTTGTAACCGCTGCACACTGTGACGCTGTGTAAGTAATCTGTTTTCTTGTGAGGCAGTCTCTGATGCGCGCCATTAAAATAGTTTTCTTAAACATATTCACCACATCTCAATGATTACTTGTTCAGGAACATCACACATGTTGTTATTGGCAACCACAATCTCCAGCAGGGCAGTGATCTAAAAATAATCGTCGAAAGGAAATTCAAACCCAGCAATTTTAATGATGTTTGGCTGGGTGAGGACATCATGCTCCTTAAAGTAAGTATATATTTACACAAGCAACCATTACAGGTGATGTAATTTATGGTTTATTTATTTAGATTACATAAATACTACAAATGTACTAGACATCGACATTTCTAATTCAATGCTGTTGTGTGTCTACAGCTGTCTAGGAAAGCTCAACTAGGCTGCAAAGTACAAATAATTCAACTTCCATGTGCTGAAATAACCTTGGAAGAAAATCAAATTTGTCAAGTGGCTGGATGGGGGAAAACTAAAAATGGTGGCTCAGTTGTCGATGACCTGAGAGTGGTGAACGTGTCCGTCATTAACCCAGAAGTCTGTAGGGAACAATGGCCCGGTCTTCCTGTCAATGTTATCTGTGCAGGTGGATACGGCACAGACAAAGGATTCTGTCAGGTATGGCTTCTGTCCTTTCATTGTCTATGTCTACTTGTTTCCTGTTGACAAATAGCTGAACAACCTAAATTAAATATGAAATGAAAACTGAAAATCCTCCTTCCTCACAGGGTGATTCTGGTGGTCCTCTGGTGTGCAACGGTTTAGCTGTTGGTATTGTTTCTTTCAACAAATATCACAACTGTAACTACCCAGATGTGCCCAATGTCTATACGGACATCTCAAAATATCTTCAATGGATCAACAAAGTTCTGGCAACTACAAAACCTTCCTAAAAATGTATTTTTGCATTACTACAGTAGAAGCAAAAATAAACATTTTGCTCTCTGTCATGATCTCTGGGTTTTTAGCTTTGTTTTTTAGTTCTATTCACTCGTGTTCTAGAGTCGTTAGCCCTTGAATTGTTGTATTTTAGATCTGTTTTGTTTCATATTTATTGTACCGCCAGTGTTTCCTCAGTCTCAACCATACTGCTTTACTCTAATTTAGTAGAAATTTTAGGGATCTATACTTTATTTATTTATTTCTCTGGCAACATTTTACTCTTTATTGTGCATTTTTACACACATTTCTGTACTTTCTTCCTTCTATTCCATACAGGCTTGTTACTTTATGTTTAAGATATTTGAGGGGAGTTTTTATTTCACATCGCTATCCTCCTTTCAACATCAAACTGATCTGAGATTATCCAATAACACATAAAGGACAATCCTACTGGTGCTTATCGCATACAAAGATGAAAGGTGCAAAAGCATCATTTATGTGTCATTCATAGCACTATACTCAGGGGTTAAAGAAGGCATTGACAGTGAAACTGGTGCTTCAGCCATTTCTAGGTCATAGCAGGGTTAAGTCTGGCTGGTTCATGATTAGTATTTAATATTCTAACCAATTTCCTGTTTCCTGAGGGCTTGGAAGATGTTTGGGTCTTCCTCTGGACCTTGCCAAAGTGGTGACATATCAGAGTAAATTGTACTAATTTGTTTAAACTGATAATCTGCTTGTTTAGAAATGGCTCAATTAGTTTCTTGGACATTGTTATGAGGACCTAGCACCTTGTCAAATTAAGACATTGTAGAGCCTTCACCACCACTTATTAAAAGATTTAAGTGAGGGTATGTATATATTTAAGCCTCTATATAACAATTTCACTCTAAGTGGATTAGAGAAATTCCACAATGCATTCAAAATTGTACACCAAAATCTGGTTTCCAAAATTCATAAAAGTTGTACAATCATTCCACCTTAAAAAAAAAAAAGAGAGAGAAAGTTCAAAGAAATTATTAAAAGCCCAAAATTACTATGGCATTCATACCCATGATGATTATATGCAAACTAATGATCACAACTTAATTTCCAGCTCAGCTGTCACATGAACAATCTGCAAAGATTTCGTTTACCCCACTTGCAGACTTTCAACACTTCACACGGGTGGCTTGATCTGGAAAGATGGAACCGCGGCGTGATATATGCAGACATTTCAGTTTCAGAACTGTTACAAACCTAAATTCATATACTGTGTGAACTGACAACTTATTTCAAATTGTTTCTGAATCTTTACTTGAAGGGAACTTGTAACTATTAATAAAGATGTGACAATTCATTTTATTCGTAATTGATTTTTGGAGACAGCTGAAGCTAAGTATGTGTGTGTCTCCTCAGCTTTATCAGATAACAGCTAATAACAGGCCTTCTATAGTATTGGTGTGTAAAAAGAGTGAGATAATCTAAGGAACTTGGAAAGACATCCAGTACTTCTTTTTCCATTTCTCGAAGATGTTTCAGCTTTCATCCAAGAGCCTTCTTCAGTTCCTTCTTAAATTCAGAAGAAGACTCTTGGATAAAAGGTGAATCAGAAATCTAAAGAAGTTCAGTCACTTTCTTTCCAAGTTCCTCAAACTACCATGACCTGGGTGACTGAGATCCTTCCCAGTTTGATAGTACTCTCTCTTCAGCTTTAAAATTAAATTAACTACCCAAGTGTTCTATAATATTGCATTATTAAGATAAGATTATTCAGTCCCAGATTTGGTAAATATATGGTTAAAAATTAATTTAAACACATTTATATGGCACATTTATATTTATATTTTTATATTTTAAAAAATAGCTTAAGTAAATACAATGGTGTGTAGTTCAATAAAATAGAATGCTGGCAAAAATGAATGGAAGATATATCCACAGTACATTCATAGAAATGTTTGCAGTGGATGAAACCACGGTGATGATGAATATCAAGCTGTTTTAGAATTATAACATTTGCAGCATTTTTAGAACATATTTTGATTGCTGATGTTTTATAATCGTAAGTAATCATTGTATATCACTGTTTGCCTGCTGAAGGCAGTTGTTTGTAATCAGATTTGTAAAAATCAACTAAACTATTCACCAGTAGAGGACAGTGTCTTACCAGAACATTTTACTACAGCTGTGCGTACAGTAAAAAAAAAAAAAAAGAAAATTCAGCATTTTGGTCGGACATCATGTGGCGTTGTTTAGCATATGCTTACTAAATTTTTTTTTTTTTTTTTTTTTTTTGCCTGTCCCGTTTGGCTCTTTTGCCATCAGAATTTTGTCTAAAGGCAAAGAAAGATGCCCAACGGATTTACTTTACCAAATTGACCATCCCAGCCTTGCCGTAATGGTCCATTTGATTCACCTTTTATTGTTTATTTTATTTTCACTTACTGAATACGGGACAGACTTGACTGGGGGAAAGAAGGGGAGAAAGAAAGAGGGAAAGAGAAACAGCTGAGAAGAGGGACGGGGGAGAAGGGCAAAAACAAAAACCAACAGAACGGGCAGAGAAAAAAAAATGCATATATCAATCACCTGGATCACCTGCTGAGAAAGAAAAAAAGAAACAAGCAGAAGAGAACAAGAGTAATAGAATAAACAACATCACAATGATATATGGGAATATGACAGTAAATACTAAATATTAAACATTATTGTGCAGCACATAAGATCAACAGAACACAGTGTGCTTTGAGGTAGGAGCCAAAAAGGGTGTAGTTTGTGGGTGTGATCACCCGTGTGTACACCTGTGAGCATGGACGCGCTTGTTTTTTGTTTTTTAAAAGGTTCCTTCATGTAATGATCTGCTAGAGGGTGTGGGGGGGCCACAGCCCCGTCCTCCAGGGCATGAAGCAGGTATGGAGGAGATCAAAACTCCAGACATCCAGAGGCCCCCAGAACACAAGAGACCAAGGAAGACCAACAGAGGGGCAGCCGCGCCACTGTCCCAGAAAGAGCTGAGGAGAGTCCCAGATGAGGGCTCACTCAGCAGCCGCGAGCAGAAGCCAGGGGGAGTTGCAGTGACGCGCCCGTGAGCTCCGCCGGCAGCCAGCCGTGCCTGAGTGACCGAGCCCCAGGCCGAGAGGCCGGGGGCACCCCACCTCCGAAGTGGCCCGAGCGAGCCCCAGGCTCCAGGCCCCGATAAGCGCCGCCAAGGAGTGAGCCGGTGTGTACCTGGACGCCCATCCCCGGACACAAAGAACCACCAACGCACCGATGTCTGAGGGAGTCCGCCACTGGCAGGGGAAGTGGTGGTAGGGGGAGATAGGCCTCCAAACCTTGGAGGGCCTGAGATGTCCCCAGAGAGGTGGCGCCTGACACCCAACCTGACATATAGACACAGACATACAGGCACACACAGATACAAACATCCATTCCCACCCTCATGCTCTCATATGCACTTACTCCACACTCAACCAACGTGGAGACAGACATAAAGAGACGCTGTACACACGATCACACTCCCCAAGCGTACTCTACAAACCGGGTCTAGGTACCCTTGCCCCTGGAGGGGGGAACTGCACCCAGACCCAGGTGGTGTTACCCTTTTCCCTGCGGTGGGGGGAGGCAGACCGCCCCGACTCCGCAGCAGCAGGAAGGCCCCACACTCCAGACCGCAGTCGGACGCCAACTCCTCCTCCTAGCCCCCCCGCTCCAGCAGGTCGCAGAGAATGGGGGTGAGAGAAGAAGCTTTATTTTTTAAGGTTCCTGGTTGGCTGGGGTCTTTCTTTGCAGTTTTGCATGTTCTCCCACAGTTCAGAGACACGGTTATTAGGTTAAGTAACAAACTGTAGCTGTACAGTAAGCAAACATCTCTCTGCCAGCCTTGCAAGAGACTGATGACCTGTTCAGGGTATCTTGTCTATCAACCTCTAACAGACATGACAGGCTACAGCCATGTAACTCTTGATAAAGTTTGATAAACTTTTAAGAAAAAACTTATCTTTTCAACATTTTACCAATTTTGCTTGCAATTTCAAAGATATTGCATCCAGTACAAAGTTGCAGATGTAACATTATAGAGTCTGAAGTCAAACAATAGTTTTACAATTTCTATTACTTGAAGTTTATATTAATTTTCTACTTATCTTTTTTTGCATCAAAAGACAAATAAATAATACTGAAATTAAAATTGGGAAACAACTCCTTTGTATTGCTAACACAATATCAGCTCTTGAAAAGCAGCTCCAACAATGGTATTACTAGCCAAGAACCCAGAGTGATGTTAAATCCCAATATACCCTCATGTGACCCGACTAAATAAAATTGTCCCACAGAGGTGATATACCAAAAGTATCTGATCTTGTCTAAAACCCGAGTCTTCTTTAAGCATCATTTCTTAAGCTGTTAAACACAGTTTAGACTTTTGTCAATCGTTAAATAAACACATAGAAGGTAATGTTTGAATGTTACCTGTTATTTAATGGAAAAATGTAATGGCAGTAGTTATGAGTAACCTACTATTTGTTCATTTTTGTTCAGCCAATGTAAATGCACTAATTCTATACTTTGAGAATACTGATTGCTCTAACAGAATCTGGTAACTGTGAGATGTGTTTCTGTGGTTTAGTCATAGTGTATCAGAAGTGACAAAACTGTTTCAGTGAGCTCATAAGTATCCGTGATCTAAGAATGATAGAATTTCTTTTCTATTAAGCATTAGAAAAGTCATCTTCAATTGATGCTTTACTGTAGTGTTCGTCAAGGTGAAGGATGGGTTGTAAAAGAAATGTTAAAAAGACAAGAGATGTTTTTTTAAAAACGTTTTTTGGTTGTACTGCTACTCTATTTCTGAGTTTTTAACTTTCAGTTTCTTATATATATATATATATATATATATATAGTGTTAGTTTCAGTGACTGTGACAAATTTATAACATTTGTGGTATGTCAGGAGGTCTCGGTATGTAGAAAAAAAAGCCATATAACAGAAACTCTTTTTGCCATTAGGCTGACTGTTAATATGAAACCAATGACGTGCAGTAATGAGTGGAAATAGCTTTTCAGTTAGCAGCTGTTAGAAGTGACCTTAATAGTAAATAAAATAATGATAACTGGCATACTCTGCTGGTGCCATTGCTTCTAAGTTTGTGGAACTGGATGACGTTTGCTTTTAGTTTATGAATTACTCAATGTAGCTACACTAACCACTGACTTCTTAAAGCAGGAAATGTGTCACTTTAGATTGCATTGGGTTTTTTTTTTTTACTTTGACTGGAAGACCACTGATTCTGATACCCACGCTGAAGATGAAAACTGGTTTCTGTGGTTCATTAAGGAATTTGAAGAAATGCTGTTGCACTACCAAAACTCAAAATAACAGAAAGATGACAAATGATATAGAGCAAGGTTTTACTTGCTTAACTTGTTTAACTTCACAAACAGTGAGGATGAACATATTCATAAGAGCTTGAAAGATGAGTCCACTTCTTAATCATTTTATATTGATTAGGAAGTAGATGGTGCTCAACTAAGTGATAGAAAATCTCCATCATGTTGCTGCACATATCAAAGAGTTCATCTCCCTCAGAAAATAGAGCTTGCTCATCTTCTCTATTGCAGTCTGCATTTTTCTTGGATCAACCTCTTGTACCGGTAAGGATGCGGGTCATGTTGTTGTCCTCTTCTGTCGAAATTGAAACACCATCTATGTTCTTATACACATTTAAAATGAGATTCTTTTTAGACCATTCCACAAGACTACTTGAATCATGTCATTACGCAGTGAATACTTTTACTTGAATGGCATTACCATGGCCAGCTGTGAGAAATATTGGAGTAATATATCAACACACCACACACAACAAGCGTACTTTTTGTCAATTTTTGACTAATAAACCATTAATTTGGCCTTGAAGACCTTGGGGGACCTAAGTCAAATTTTAATGTGTCGCTAAGACAACCCCACTCTACACCAGTATTGGCGGCAGAATACTGCAATATTCTGGCAAAAATAGAATGAATCCTTTTTTCATGAGAACGTGTCAATATTTGTGCACATGTTCTTCTACTAACTTTTGCAACAGTTTCATAATCATGACTATAGGCACAGTTTAAATTATAATCTTATCTCCGGTTCTTGCAGTTCATAGTTTGATGCAAAATATCACTGTGTCAAGTGTTCCTACGGCAAAGAAGCCTTGCATCTGCCTTCTTTTCTTCCATCCATCCATTCGCTTCCACTTATCCTTTTCAGGGTCGCGGGGGGCGCTGGAGCCTTCTTTACTTGTTAGATTAAATAAACTACAACTCTCGCAATGTGTGTGAACCATTTTCATAAAAATCTGAGACATTATAGTCCAAATAAACTGAAATTAAAAACAAATAAATATAACTATTTCTCAATTCAGTTAACCAATTACATTAGTATTCAACTCTAAGATGAATTGGACCTGACAGTCCTTGAGGAAGATGGGAATAATTGAGTCCTAACTGTCAAGTATTACTGGAATTAAGCAAGAAGCCAAATGATACAAACTTTGTTTACAAACCAGGCCTTAAATCTAACAAATACAGAATATGGACATGATAGGTTAGTGAGCTACAGCCATAACTATAAAAGAAATACTGATACTGATCTGGTAATAATGTTGCTTCTGTCTAAAATAGAAATAGATATTTGCTACAGCAGTAGCTTATTAATTACTTGGTCTATTTATTATATTTACATTATCCAAATAATGTCAACATTACAAGTTAAGTGTTAATTACAAGCAATTAGTCGCATCTTACAACACAAGGCTAACAGACTGTGGGGTGGCTGTGGCTCACTAGGTAGAGCAGGTCACCTGCTAATTGGAAGGTTAGTGGTTCAACCCCTGTATGATCCAGTCTACTTACCAAATATCCTGGGCAAGATACTAACTTGATACAGCCACTCGTGAGTGAATGATAGATAGAAAGCACGAAAAGCATGGGGGAAAAAAATGTCCTTGCATAGAACAAAAGCTATTTGATTTGTATCTACAGAAGAGCAGAAGGTCCGTATAATAATACTGAAAGCACCAAATCAAGTGTCAAATCCCAAACTCATACTAAAAGTGAATGCAAAACGGTGTCATATGTAAGAAAATAAAGAATAAATAATGTCAGAATAATAAACCTTCTCATAACACTCATAATACAATCTGTTTCACACTGCTGAGGTAAAGTAATTAGGACGAACTAGATCATGCAAGGATAATACAAATGCAGAACTTGCACGCTTACTTGAGCAAAGGATGTGGTTAGAAGTCAAAACACAAAAGATTGTGCTGATACATGCCATCAGTGGAAACTAGCCGTATAAAAGGGTCATCTTGACACACCTACAATTACAAATGAACTGCCATGATGCAAGGTCTGCAAAACATTCTGCTCATCTATGTTCTGAGATGTCTCGGACAAATTGGTAAGAATCACAATCCTTGGTTGTTTTTCAGTGATCATTTAATGGAGCATCAGCCTAATTTTGACGTTTTTTTTTTGTTGTAGTACATGGTAGTGACATCATAAATGGGAAAAAGGCCCCAGAGAACGCAATGCAGTATGTGGTCTCAGTGCAGAACATTGATGGCCATATATGTGGAGGTTTTCTTGTCACTGAAGACTTTGTGGTAACTGCTGCACACTGTGACGTTGAGTAAGTAATCAGTCTTCTCATGATGACCTCTTTGACTCGTGTAACTACATCAATTTAATTGATGGCTCTTAATGATTGTCTTCCTTCAGAAACCCCACACATGTTGTCCTTGGCAGCCACAATATCAAGAAGGGTTATCAAATAAATATTGAAAAAAAATTTAAGTCCCCCTCTTACTCTAACATTTGGTGGGGTAATGACATCATGCTCCTTAAAGTAAGTATGTATTCATACAATTAACACTTTCAAATGCCATAATTGTTGATTTAATGATTTCAATTCTAATAACACTGCTAATATGTTATGAAATTAAGAATTTGGGATTTTTTTCTTTCTAATGTGTTTCTCCAGCTGTCTAGGAAAGCTCGGCTCGGATGCAAAGTACAAATAATTCAACTTCCATGTGCTGAAATGAACGTAAAAGCAGATCAAGTGTGCCAGGTGGCTGGTTGGGGAAGAAATAAAACTGGTGGTGAAAATGTAGATGACCTGAGAGTGGTGAGCGTGTCCGTCATTAACCAATATGTATGTAGGGAACAATGGCCCGGTCTTTCTGCCAATGTTATCTGTGCAGGTGGATACGGCACAGACAAAGGATTCTGTCAGGTATGGCTTCTGTTCTTTCATTGAATGTGTCTGCTTGTTTCTTGTTGACAATTACCCAAACAACCTAAATTAAATATGAAATGGATATTTTCCCTATTTCTTCCTGACAGGGTGATTCTGGTGGTCCTCTGGTGTGCAACGGGTTAGTCGTTGGTCTTGCTTCTTTCAACAAAAATTACAACTGTGCTTATCCAGATGTACCCAATATCTACACAGACATCTCCAAACACCTTAAGTGGATCAATTGGATTCTGCTAACTGCAACATCTTCCTAAAAATGTGTTTTTGTGTTGCTACTGTAGAAGCAAAAGATAAATGAATAAAAATATAATGGCTGTCTGTCATTACCAGTGTGAGAAAATATCAATAAAAATCTATCCCAAATTTTCTGTCTAATTTCCTTTTGTAGTCTTAGTTTACAAAACAATAAGAAACAAGAATACTGTAGAGGTCATTTTGGTCTCAGATGAAGTCCAACTAACGTCTTTTTTATATCTTCTTTGAGATCTAAAAAAATACAAAATGCTAACTGAATACTCTGAGAAAGCTTACTTCAAACTTTTTTTTCTCCTGTACAGATACTCGCTGATGCACACAGGGGCAAACAAAAGCTACGTGAGCTACGTGTTTTGACTGCCATGATTAATCGTTAATACAATTATCATAGTTTTTAAGATATTTATGTAAACTTTAACAAAATTTGGTTAAAAATGACAAATTTGGATCTAATGAGAAAGATGTAAGAAACAAAAGATGGAAGAGTGACTAGTCCAACACTTAACAAAGCAGTGTTGGATAGGTCTTCTACCCTAATTATTTGATTGAAGAAAAGTTTAACCCACCTATTTTATCACCCACAGGCTTGACTTTGCCTCAGAGGACTTGCTGCAGTTTGGGGTCCACAAATTTAATTCAGTTCACAAATTTTCTTTCACCTTGACTCTGTCTTTGGCTCAGTTTTACAAGGGACTTTTTTATTTGACTGAATCTGGCAAATCCTTTTTTTGATTTCAAGCGCAAATATACTAACACTATCTTGTAAAATACTGCCACCTACTGGTGAAAGACAAGTCACAAGTTTGTCACATGGCTACCACAGACAGCCATGCATTCACAAAGTCAGACGTATGGCCAATTGAGAATTGCCAAGTAACCTAACAAGCATGCGTCTAGACTGTGGGGGAGGGGGGGGGGGTAACAGGAGAGAACCTGTGTATAGGGGAGAACATGCAAACTTTATACACTAACTTTATACAGAAAAGCCTCAGCCTGTGGATTCAAACTAAGTAAAAAATCTCACCTGCCTGGCTTATCACACTTGTTCTGTTTAATTCAGTTTTGTTTATATAGCACCACCTCACAAAAACAGTTGCTGCAAACAGTTGCGCTTTGTACTGTAGGGAAAGACCATATAATAATAGAAAGAAAACCTCAACTATCAGATGTACCCTTATGAGCAAGCGCTTGCAGACAGTGCGAAAGAAAAACTCCCTTTTAAGAGGAAGAAAAGTTCAACAGAACTAGTCTAATGAAGTCTGCCTTGTTGGGGGTGGGGAGAAAGAGAAGAGCATCATATAACAGATAGTGTGTAATCACACTGAGAATGTTAAGAGGTGAGCGGAAAAAAAATATTCAGTGCATTAGATGACTTAGACTATTAGCATAACTGAAGTATGGTTCAAGATCACCTGATCTAGCCCAACTGTAAGCTTTATTCAGTAATGCAGTAGGAGGCACAAAAGTGGCAACACTTTTGACACACAATTCTGCATTAGTAAGGTATTACTAAGTGCTTAATTTATCATTATTTAAAGCATTACTACTCCTTAGTATGTAATTTACAAATACAGATGGTTGGGTCTGCGGGGGGAAGGATCTCAGAGCAGCCCTTCTGCCCTCGGTGTCAGACCACTTCGAAGAACCATCTCTCCTGCAGCCTTTTATTTCTGTGACACACAGTTTACACAAACACCCACTGTAAAAAAAACCCTATGGTTTAAAAGACAAGGACTATGTGTGTTGTGTGTGAGTGTGTGTGTGTGATGTGTGTGTGTGTGTGTGTGTGTGTGTGTGTGTGTGTGTGTGTGTGATGTGATGTGTGTGTGTTGTGTGTTTGGGGAGCGTTTGTGTGACCTCCTGCTCACCAAAAGGGTCATAAGGCAGGAAGTTTACTAAACAAGAAAACAGACCTCACATAGGATGTGTCCTATAATAAAACACTACAGCCTCCCCCCCATTCAACAGGCTGGGGAGGGGGACAGAAAAAAGGAATGTCTTGGATCATACAGTTTGAACCAAGACTTGAAAATTTAAGTATAATTATGTTAAAGTACCCTATAGCTCTAACGTCTTCATGTATCTTTCTCTCGTAAGCCCCTTTTTTCAAACTTCGACTGTGGGCCTAGCTACATTTGTTCTTCAAATCTCAGGTGTGCTATGTTTGCATCTAGCAATACATTTGTATGTTGTGTATCTCTTTGTGCTTTGTCTGTATCACTTTTCTGTTGTGAAGATAGCTGAGACTTGTTCAACTCTTGAGGTACTTTCATTTACTTTTATAAATGCTTTATAAGGCAAAAATAGTCCTCACTTTAGATGAGGTCACAAAATACTTAACAACTAGTAACTGTCTCCGATTACTGTTTGTGATGCAATGAACATATTACTTATCTGTTCTCATAAACTGCATACTAAAAAACTGCATACGATGACCTGGATGACTGAGAACCTTCACATGCATACTAATGCTTTATAAATAATGAATTAAAATGGCCTGCATTTGTATAGCGCTTTACTCAGTCCCTAAGGACCCCAAAGCGCTTCACACTACATTCACACACTGGTGATGGCAAGCTACATTGTAGCCACAGCTGCCCTGGGGCGCACTGACAGAGGCGAGGCTGCCGGACACTGGCGCCACCGGGCCCTCTGACCACCACCAGTATTAAGTACTTACTGATACCTTACTAATGCTTAAGAGTCATTATGTGTGTGTTACCAAAAAGTGTCATGCTGAAGGACCTTTACTGAGAAAGAGGTATACATTTAATAACTAGTTTTGAACAGTGCTGATAACTGGAAGTGTTTGTTTTGGAAAGTTACCACATTTACCAAAGGAAGTCACTGCAGCTGCGATAAAATGGATAGGCATCAGTCAGTGCAAACCACATAAAAGGGTTTGCTACACAGTTCCATAGTGACAGAACGAATATCTTTCTGCCAAGATGTATGCTTTGCACCAATTTATGCTAATTCATGTTTTGACGTGCCTTGGACAAAATGGTAAGCCACACTATACAAATACTTTTAGCCATCTGCAAGCTGAATATTGACACTTTTAACTCATTTTGATTATCTTCTGATGTCTTTAGCACTTGGAAGTGAAATTATAAATGGGGAAAAAGCTCCCGAGAACTCACTGTTGTATATAGCCTCGGTGCAGAACAACTACGGCCACAGTTGTGGAGGTTTTCTTGTAAGTGAGGACTTTGTGGTCACTGCTGCACACTGTGATGAAGGGTAAGTAATCAATCCTGCAGGTAATTTGTGGGTCGTGTGATAAGAAATCATTTCAGAAGTTCCTATTAATATTAATATGCAACACTTTACACCTGCTGCACAATGTATGTCACAATTTCTCCCTTAAAATTATACACACACGCACACAAACACAGATAACCATTACCGTTTAGAAAGCCTACTGATTATCTCTGACTTGCAACTTATTTAGGAATCCAAGGAGAATAGTTCTTGGCACCCACGATCTCAGCAAGCCTGCTGACACCGTGAAAGATGTAATCATGAAATGCATACACCCATATTATATAGGTGTTGGAAATGGGAATGACATCATGCTACTCAAAGTAAGTAGATTTTTTTTTTTCGCTTAATATACAGAAGACATATTTGTGATCTCTAGAACATTTGCATATACAATCTCTTAATCTGTTCCCAGCTTTCTAGTGAAGTCCAACCAAGCAAAAGCATCCAAATTATTAAACTTCCCTCTTCTGAAATAAAGCTAAAGGAAAATGAAAGATGCCTTGTGGCTGGGTGGGGTTTGACAAAAACTGGTGGTCCATTAGTTCACCAGTTGAGAGTAGTGGATGTGTCTGTTATCAGCCCAGAGGTCTGTAGGGAGAACTGGCCGGGTCTTCCGGATGGTCTTATTTGTGCTGGTGGTTATGGCACAAACAAAGGGTTCTGTCAGGTATGTTTTTTTTTATTTGTTTGATTTTTTAAGATTAACTGCTAACTCATGTGTACTTGAAACAGTGTATAAAAATTTTTTTCTCTTGAATAACCCTCAAAGGGTGATTCTGGTGGCCCTCTGATCTGTAATGGTACAGCTGTTGGAGTTGTTTCTTTCAACAAATGGGGCAGATGTGACTACCCGGATGCACCCAATGTTTATGTGGATATCGCAAAACACCTTGACTGGATCAACGAGATTCTCAAGAAAAAGCATTGTTAAGTCTTACATAAATCTTTGCTTTGACACACTGTTATTGTAGTTGTGCGTTTACATTGCTTTGTGTTTTATGTAGATGCAGAATAAATAAATGTTTCAAATATTTCTCAGCAGACATGTAATTGTAGCAAAGTTGCTGTAGTGACAATATTATTGTGATGTCATTTAGCTCATTTTAACGCAATAAATCACCGGTAAATGATTTAGGGGACAGTAAAAAGGTTCCCCTGGAGTCAGAAACAAAAAAATGCAGTCTTCGCTCAGCATGGTGCAGTTATTAGATGAGATGAGATCAGGTTTTCAAGGTTGGCTGGGTAGTTTTAAGAGTGCACCCTGGCGCGCACCCTATGACGGCTAGGATAGGCTTGAGCTCTGTAACCCTGGGTTTAACAAGAAAATGTAATTGCTCTGAGCAGTTTTTGATATGGGCAACATGGGCGGTTGCCCAGGGCACCCAACAGGCCAGGACATGCTAATGTTAGCTGTGTTTCCATAGATCCTAACCGATCTCAGAGCGGTGAGAGCAGACCAACGGTACTTTGGCTTGTGAGCTGCTCTCCATTCAGTTTACAAACACCAGCGGTTTAGCCACAATTCGCATGCACAAACCATCAGAAAAAGCAAAAAAAAAACTGCTGGACTCTCAGCTTGTCCAGCTCCAGTCATTGTTAAAAGGAGACAGACACACCCAGACACTGTGAGACTGACCCATGCATTTGTGCTTGAAGCGTCACTTATGTCTACGCGGTCATGACATCGCATCATGTGTTGATTGAAGGAAGTGCAGCTTTCAGCAACAATACCTGATTGCGGCCACAGTGGCAGTAATGTAAAGACTGGATGCATACATAATATATGATATATATATAATTGACTGGCAAGGAGCTTTAGTAAAGTGCTGTGTGAAATGAAAGGAGAGTGAAGCCTTAATGTGTTTATTTTTAGACCAGATCTTCTTTTGTACTATTTTGTTCTGATATGTAAAACCTTTGAAAGGAAAGGAGATTTAATTTCTTTTTATTATGAAGATGGATATATGTTTGTTGTCTAATTACAGTAAATCTTAATCTGGGAAAATGTTATTTCTGTGGTTAATCTAGTTGGCTGTAGAACTCGGAGATAGTGTCATTAGGCTGTATCAAGAGTAAAAAAAAATCTCAGGTCATTCATCACTCTTTTTGGTTGTTTTTTTCTTTTTGTATAAAATCTAAATTTAAATAAACACACAAAATTTTAGATTATATATATTTAGAAAGGTATAAACCTCCAAAACAATCCACCAACAAGAACAGAATTACCCAAGAAGGTGCAATGAGCCTGTCATATATCAAACTGACAAGATAAAGTAAATATTAAACATTGTGTAAATTATTATCCAACAGGGTGTGGGGGGCATGTAAGTGAAGCCAGCTCAGACATTGCTGGTATTAGGACTGTTCGAGTCAAGTTTTGAGGATATACTGACGAGAACTGGGGTACTGGAAAAAGGCTGATAATGTTGAACTATGCCAATCAACCTAGTAAAAGGAGTTATATGCAATGCATCTGGGAACTATGGTTGAGGAAAAAGCCAATACATTGACCAAGAAACACCACCAGTAGTAGCTCTGTGCATTAACATTAATAGGAGATACCTGCTGTGTGCTTGCCTACCCCTGGGTCACAGCACAATAGGAACAATATTGAGCAATACGGAAATAATGAGCCAACCCTAGTAGAAGAGAGTAGAGGAAATGAACCAGATGAACTTGGCACATGCAATGACAGATGAATATACCGAGCTGAGGATGAAGATTGTGGCCAGGTTAAAGGTAACCACCCAGCCAAGATGATGACGTATAAGAATGTCTGCTGCCCTCTGCTGGCTATAATGAAGAATTAGACAAAGGCAACAGTTGAGCTGTACAAATACAGAAAATTGCATTTGATGGTATATTGATATGGCAAGAGAAAACATAATGTAGTATTTTACAAAACAAAAAAAATCTAAGCAACCACATCTTTACTGACTACTGGGAGTAGCACATGCTCTGCAAAGTTTCTTCTTTCCAAAGCTTTGATCGTCTCTTAATTTATTTCTTGTGAATTCTTGTGAATCAACAAATTCATTTAAAAAGCAAAGTACACTTGAACAAAAACAGCTACAGTGAAATACTTCAACATCATCATCATTATTGTCATCATCACCATTGCTGTTGTTGTTGATCAAAATATTAACATCATATTTGGTGCTAATAAAGAAGACGGTGGGCGAGATGGACACAGTGACCAGTCCAGTACCTGACAACTGAAAAGTGACCGTGTGTTTATCAGTGCCTTAGTTCAGCAGTTCAGTCTGTGGTATGGTACAGTAGACACTAAATTGAATTCACTTCAGTTTAAAAAGAAACAAACAGTACTGATGTTATCTTTTTTTTTACCAGTGAAATTGGTCTACATCATGTAGACAACAAATAAATAATTAACTAACTAATTAGTAAATAAAAATATAAATTTATTAAGTTAATGTAAAACACTATTCACTTGCAATAAACAGAAGTATGAAAGAAATACAGATTAATGTGACAAACTGTGTTGCAATGCAGGCACTGCAAAAGATCTGGAACCACAAAAGATAGCATGATTGACCAAGATATCACAAGCTGCATATTCACACTATAAAAAGGATGTGGTCATAAAGGTCAAGATAAGAATAAAGGTGACAGTGTTCTAGACATGCAAGCAAATGATGACAAATCTAGGATGTAGTGAAAAGAAGTGACGTTGTTATTTTACATTCTGTCAGTGGTCTGCAAGCATTCACTGAATTTAGCTGCTTCATAAAATAACGCATAAAGACATGCTAGAATTAAAGCCTGTATGCTAGCTTTGGTTTTCAAGTCAATAATATTTACTATTTTTGAAATTTTAATTGCATTTTATTCACACTTACCTACAATCAAAGACCAAATTTATGATGGAAGAGGTCAATCTGAAAAATTGCAAATGGTATCCACCCTTATGCAGTATACTGAATTACAAAAGTCCTTCTAATGTCTTCATGTCTGGGAAACTTACAAAATTACATTTATCATTTTCTTTTCTTTTTTCTTTTTTCTATTTTTTTCTCTTTTGTCTTTTTCCTTCCAGTGTTTAACCTGACAAATAATAAAGGCTTAGAAACTCTGATTAAAAAAACAAACAAAACAAAACAAACAAAAATAGTAATTATATCCCCTAACCCAATAAAGACAAAGCCTCTGCTTCTACTGACTCTTAATGCTGTCACAGTGTTATTCAATATCTTAGAGAAGTTAAGGTCAGACTCAGTGTAGCCAACTTTATTAACATTTATCAATTTTCTACTAAATACAGCCAAAATGTCATAACTGTGAGTTTGGGAAAGCACACTGAAGTTCAAATCTTATCTGGTTTGTGGTTTTTGTGGTTCATCTAGTTTGCTGCTGAAGATTATGCAAAAGTTGTCAAAAGTTTCCAAAGCAAAGTATCATGGTTTTACATCAGCCTTCTTGAACTTTAGCTCACTAAATGAATCTAAATCTGTTATTGCAAGTAAGATATTCTCACAAAATGCGTGTGGGTTCGTTTATTACAACAAGCCTGGAGTAAACACCTGAAAAAAATAAGAGTGAGAGCTAAACAGCTTTTAAAATTCACTGGGGTTTGTACATTGCTTATTTAAGTGTCCAATAAAGTGTTATCTATGCAGAATAGTGTAAACCTGCAAAATTTAATTACCAACTGGATTACTAGTTATGAGCTGAAAATAAGTGAGAAGTGTCTGATATGACACCAAGTGTTTACTGGATAAAAAATTGTGTTTTTCTCATTCGGTTGGCAGTAAATAATAAAGAAATAAGATTTATTGAGTGAAAATAGCTTTTCACTTCACAGCAGTTGACTCTAATAATAAATTAAATACTAGTTCAAACAAATTGCTGTCTAAATATATTTCATTTATGATGCTGTTTTTACCTTTATGGAACCGGATGATATTTGCTGTTAATCTACTAATTGTTTTAAGTAGTGCATCTTTCTGTAACTGAATTAGTTGATATAACACATAATGGTCCTAAAAATCTTTGAAGATAGATAATGTATTAAGACATAAATTCAAACTGAGTCAACTATTTAACTTTAATGGCCCAACTCGTTACAACTTGACAACTTATATGGTACTCTTGGAATCCTAGAGTATACAATGAATGAACAAACGCATTCAAGTTGAGCCAGCTATTTATCTACAAGCAGTCATCTGGTTTTATTTTGTAAAACCAAGAGGAAGACACATTTGGTAAGTAAATACTACAAAAAGTTTCTTTTAAATACACGTAGCAGTTTTAATCCTCTAGTTTTATCAACGTTATCAGATTGCCAGGCAGCCTGAAAGACTTTTTAATTAAAACATTAACACAGAATCGATTCATTTTCTTTTACTTTCTGAATAATATCAATGCTACTTTTCATGAAATATTTTCCAGCTCTCTTTGTTTTAGTAATATGCAATGTTCAAACCTACAAATGTCTTTCATCAGAGATTTCATATGATTTCAAAGGGATGTCAATTTCACCATGCTATTCTATTTTATATAATAAGAAAATGTCAATAGTTAATGTACAGTTAAAGTACAGACATGTAAGGCTACAAAATTCTTTAACCTGCTTGTATCTGTGAAATTGTTACAATTCAATTTTAAAACAATCACAACATCTTATCTTTTGCATAGTCTGTTAAAAATAAATAAGGCCATATTTTTCTTTTCCCTCCAATAATCTCCAAACGATGATGAATATCAGACTTTTTTTTAATCGTACTTCAGGATATTCAGAGTACTTCAGAATCTTGATAAGATTCAGGAATAATTACTTTTTGCCATCCGGTAGCTTGTTTACAGAAATTACAATAAATAATATTAGGAATAAAATGCCTTTAACTTGAACACTAAAGGACTGAAAGACTGAAACATAAATTTTACAAAGATGACTTAGGAGACTTAGGAATTACTGTAAGGCAATGACACAATTAAGGAAATGCACTAAAAAGAAGAAAAGAAAAGAACACGAAAATGACAGATGTGTTGTTGTTTTTATCATGCCACAAGCTTTATTAGAAAGTAGAAAAGCTAGAAAGTTAATTACAAAATATTGTTGTTTTTGGCCTTTTCAAGCAAAATACTTAAAATGAGAAATGAAATAAACATTAAAGCATACTCAAAAAAAATTTTTGTCATTTTTGTCAAAACGTCTGCTTACAGATTTATTTATTTTCAGCTTAAGTTTGCAATACATGCCATGGTGAGTCTCTTTGGCTAATCTCGCTTTGTTTTTTCACTTTCATTTATTTATTTATTTTTTGTATATATTAAAAAGATCCTTTTCCTGTTTGCATTGTAGTTGTCTGCAACAAACAAGAGCATTCACATTTGGATGTACTTTGAGTTATATGATATTTGGAAAAAGTTCATGTTTGTGCCAAATTTACCTAACAGACTAACTATGGGCGGCTATCATGTGGACAGTCTGTAAAAACTAAAATATCATAAAGAAGAGGAAGAATGAAATAAAATGGATAATGTTCAAGTAAGTGGTTAACAGTGACAGCAGCTGCCAGATTTAAAAAGCATCAAATATGCCCGTCTCGCTTAGCTGGTACCGCTCGATTTCACTGATTTTTGGTTTCAGATGACTTCATTGTTTTTTTGATCCACTTTAGTTGTTTCTTTGAGAGAAACGAGTAGACCGCAGGTTTTGTCATGCACCCATGAGATCCAAAAGAAGTGACTCCAACCAACATTCCGTAGCACAGCAGTGGTCCTCCTGAATCCCCCTACATCAGCAAGATCAAATATATGATTAAATATATGAACAACAAAATAAAAAGAACATGCATTTGTCATACTTACATAACAGCTAGAATCGTTTCTTTTGCCAAATGTACCAGCGCAAATCATGTCCCTGGTGATAGAAGGGTTGTGGTTGTAATAATCACAAGAGTTGCACTTCTGTCTGCTGATCACAGCTACATGGCCACCCTTGAGGACATCTGATGTTTCATTGTTTTCAGTTTGTCCCCATCCAGCCACCAGACACCTTCTCCCATCTGCAGGCCTTTTGACTATTTTCCCCAACTGTAAGTATTTCACGGTTTTGGTTATCTCTGCTGGTTTCTTAAGCTAAAAAAAGAGAAGTAAAAAGAAATATTACATATCGATAATGGCTGTCTGTACATTACCTTCACAGAGTTGGCCTTAAAGTAAGTCTGTTTGCAGCATTGTTCAAAAGTCATGAACCACCTATTGCTATGAGACACTCAATTATCACCTTACCTTAATCAGCATGAGGTCGTTGCCCTGGAGATAGTGGTAATAGTCAGGATGAGGGAAGAGTTCCTCAACCTCTCGGACCTGCTTGGAACCTTTTTCCTCTTCGTTTATGGAGTGTGCACCTAGGATAACCCACCTCATTCTGACAAATAAAAAAAAAAAAAACTTTAGTGATGACAGTTCACATTGAACTTTTTTTAAGATTTCCTTCCTCTTCGGGGCTAAAATAGGCCATTCAAACACACGAGATATCAATAGAAAGCCCTGGATGTCCTCTATTTAGGACTTAGGATTAAATATTACAGGAATTAGTAGGATAGCTCACATAAATATATAGACCAAAAGCAAATGTCCATTACAATCACTGCCACATTTTATTACCTACTTTCTTGTTCCAGTTCTAGACCAGGTGTAACACAAAATGATTTTGATATTTACTTTTTAAAAGAAATTATTCTTTGCATGTTTGTGGCTGAAGCCTGGAAGGAGTGTGATCAACTTTTTTTTCAGTAATGTACCAAACAGTCAAATCTACTCATGTGTTACAGGCTTCTTCCTAAGAGCTGAGGCTTTTCCTTAAAAAAAGAACCGCAGGTATATCACAGCGATATTTTAAGTGAATGCCAGTTGGATTTCTATCAACATAAGGAAATGCATCAATTATTAATGAGTATATTCAATTTACTCCAACTGCATCACATATAGCACCAAATCACAACAAAGCAGGAGGAGAGTCAGAAATGAATAATAACAAATGATTAAATGCAGATTTGTGTATAAATACATAAACACAGTGCATCATGGGATGCCCCCCAGCAGCCTAGGCCTATTGCAGTATATGTTTTTTCAAAAGACCCTTAGGAACCACACGTAAGTCAGCAGTCTGAGAAAGACGTTTTCTATTGGTAAGTTTTCATAGTAATACTACTATGAGGTCTTTAAAATAATAGACTTGTAAAGCTGCAAAAAGGTTTACACAGACCATATCAGTGATCAGTGTTTACAGACATAATCTGTTTTTTAACCAATATCATTATAATGCACTCACTGTTTCAAAAAAAAAATACTGCAATATTTTGATTTGAAATTTCAAGAAAAGTAACTCGGGTTCGTACTTGGTGCAGTGTGCGGCCGTCAGGACCCATTGTGGATGGATTAATGTCCCGCCACAGAAACTGTTTTTACTTAACAAATAAGTCATAAAAGGGAGTGAGTGTGGCCTGACTTCTCTTCCTCCAATAATCTGAGAACCATGACCTAAAACAAAAAGAAAATATCCAGTCGCATAACAAAATCAGCACATTAAGTCAAGAACAAGTGAGAGAAACAAACACCCAGCATTAATGGCTTTCTAAGACTAAAAAGATATCAGTAATGGGACTTTGTATTCTGTTTATTTACATGAAGGAGACAATTATCAGTAAGTAAATGAAAGTAAAATATAAAACATTACTCACCTGACTGGACGAGGAAGAGAATGCCACATGAGATGAAAACGATGAGGCACAACATTTCTTGTTATCTGTCTTTAATGTTCACAGTTTTCAAATCTACTGGGATGCACAGCTTAATATTTTGAGCTGAAAGGATGTGGTCTGGGGTCTGGACACAGTAATTAATGAGTCAACAAAATGGACACAGCCAATCACATCCTAAAAACTGTTGGTGTAAATTATTCCTTCTCCACCCACCAACCCCCCCACCATCACTACAGTTACACCCAATCGACGCACATATACACACACACACACACACCCTTTTGCTGTATAGGGGAGGGTTAGTGCAACTCACATTGTCATGAGCAGCAGTCCGGTCACTTAAACTTTCAGCTATACTTTTAAGGGTTTCTGAAAGCTGCTGTGTACTTCAGAAAAAAATAAAGGAAACCGTATGTGCAGAGGAAAATGATAACAAAGACACAATACTTACTGAGAATAGTTGTAGATGCAGCAGTTTCACAAGAGGAATGAAAAGTAATCGCGCAGACAATGTTTAACACTTTTTGTCATTTGTTATTAAGTTACATGCTAGATATTATGTGTGTCATATTTGCCAAAAGTGCTATAAATGTGCACTAGTATGTCTTTGTGAATTTGTTTACATGTTTACATGTTAATGTGCTTTTTAATATTGATGCTTGATTTTATAGTTTTACCTGGATTACAGTGAACTGCGATGAAGACACAAGTGGCAACAAAATATAGTAGAGAACGCCACCTTGTGGTTTAGTATGAAAACTGCGAGGGTCATAAAAGTGTCCCTGTTTTACAGTGAAATGTAACATGAGACCTAAAGTAATTTAAATTTAATGTCACCAAGAGGTTAATTCGGCTGTTATCAGCTAACAGGGATGAAGGAACAGCATCACTTAAGAAAAAATGTTTGTCACTTTTTTGCACTCTTCCTAAGATCCCATTATTCTTTGTTCGTTGATTTCTGTGTTGAGATTACTGTACTTGACTTTTGCATGAAACCTTTTTATAATAATGTACAACAGACAGAAAGAGAAGGTAGAAAACAAATGAACAAATATTGGTTCTTTGGCATTGTGGTCAGAGGTCAAATTTTCTAAAAAATCTTGTGAACATGATAACTCGAGAAACATATCACCTTGGTATTCAAATTGATACCATAGGCCAAGGGTAGGCAACTCCAGGCCTCTAGGGACAGTGTCCTGCAGGTTTTACATGGGTCCTTGATCCAACACAGCTGATTCAAATGGCTAAATTATCTCCTCAACATGTCTTGAAGTTCTGGTAATGAACTAATCATTTGATTCAGGTATTTTGACCCAGGGTGATATCTAAAACCTGCAGGACACCGGCACTCAAGGCCTGGAGTTGTCTACCCCTGCCATTGGCTCATCTGCGACAAATCCCACATGAGTTCAAATCTTAATAATGGTGTCAAGGCTGAGGTCAGAGGTCAGGTTTTCCAAAAATCTCGGGAATGCGATAACTCAAGTAGGTGACCAAAAATTTTCAAATTTATACATAGATGCATCTATTAGGAAACTGAGCAGCCATCAGTATTTTTTATTTCACTTGTTTCATTCTATATGAATGACAAACAAACTCATGAACAGAAACATACAACTGTTACGATCCTGGGTCATTTGACCCAGCGTTTTGAGTTTTAATATATTTTGATGTTTATGGTTTATGTTGAAGTTCATTACGTTATCTAAGTTCATTTGTATTTTGTCTATGTTTCCCTGTTTTAGTTTATTGTTTATTAGATTCCCCTTGTGTCTGCACCCATATGTTTCAGTCTCCCTCGCTCTTCGCATGTTTCATGTCTGCGTGTCCTATGTTGTCACTCTTGTGTTTTGTCTGCATCTCATTATGTTTCCTGTTTTATTTTGAAGAGGTCTGATGTCCTATGTTCATTGTGTTTAGTTTTACTTCCAGTGTGGCATCATTATATTCATTTTAATCAGCTGTTTCCCCATGTGTTTACACTTGACCTGATCACCTCCTGTGTGTCTGCATGTTTTTATTCATTCCTTATCAGGTTGTCTGTGGTTTCTTTTCATGTTTCCAAGTCTTCAGGTTTCAGGGTTTTCTACACTGAACAAAAATATAAACGCAACACTTTTGTTTTTGCTCCCATTCCCCATGGGATGGACGTAGAGACCTAAAATTCATTCCAGATACACAATATAACCATCCCTCCCAAACAGTGGTCACAAATCAGTCCAAATGTGTGGTAGTGGGCACATCTGCTATATTGAGATAATCCATCCCACCTCACAGGTGTGCCACATCAGGATGCTGATCTGACATCATGAGTAGTGCACAGGTGTACCTCAGACTGCCCACAACAAAAGGCCACCCTGGAATGTGCAGTTTTTTTGCGCTATTGGGGGTCTGGGGACCCAGAACCGGTCAGTATCTGGTGTGACCACCATTTGCCTCATGCAGTGCAACACATCGTCGCATGGAGTCTATCAGATTGTCAATTGTGGCCTGTGGAATGTTGGTCCACTCCACTTCAATGGCTGTGCGAGGTTGTTGGATATTCGTGGGAACTGGTACACGCTGTCGTATACGCCGGTCAAGCACATCCCGAACATGCTCAATGGGTGACATGTCCGGTGAGTCATGCTGGCCATGCAAGAACTGGGACATTCTCAGCTGCCATCTGCCCTGAACAATGTGAACCATGATTCATCCGTGAAGCGCACACCTCTCCAACGTGCCAGACGCCATCGAATGTGAGCATTTGCCCACACAAGTCTGTTACGGCGACGAGCTGGAGTCAGGTCAAGACCCCGATGAGGACGACGGGCATGCAGTTGAGCGTCCCTGAGACGGTTTCTGACAGTTTGTGCAGAAATTGTTTGGTTGTGCAAACCAATTGTTCCAGCAGCTGTCTGGGTGGCTGGTCTCAGACGATCTTGGAGGTGAACCTGCTGGATGTGGAGGTCCTGGGCTGGTGTGGTTACACGAGGTCTGCGGTTGTGAGGCCGGTTGGATGTGCTGCCATATTCTCTGAAACGCCTGTGGAGACGGCTTATGGTTGAGAAATGAACATTCAATGCACGGGCGACAGATCTGGTTGACATTCCTGCTGTCAGCATGCCAATTGCACGCTCCCTCATTGCTTGTGGCATCTGTGGCATTTTGCTGTGAGACAAAACTGCACATTCCAGGGTGGCCTTTTGTTGTGGGCAGTCTGAGGTACACCTGTGCACTACTCATGATGTCAGATCAGCATCCTGATGTGGCACACCTGTGAGGTGGGATGGATTATCTCAATATAGCAGATGTGCCCACTACCACACATTTGGACTGATTTGTGACCACTGTTTGGGAGGGATGGTTATATTGTGTATCTGGAATGAATTTTAGGTCTCTACGTCCATCCCATGGGGAATGGGAGCAAAAACAAAAGTGTTGCGTTTATATTTTTGTTCAGTGTATGTTTAACCTTAGTTTACCCAGTTTAGGTTAGTGTTTAATTTTCCCGTTGCCCCTTGTTTTGTATGTTCAAAACCAGCCATTAATCAATGGCTCGTTTTCAGTTAATATTAATTTTGTTTCCACGTTTTGCTTTGCTGCATTTGGGTCCTTTATTGTCCACTCCACCCAATCTGCTTCTGCACACTGTGACAACAACAGTAAATTCATCATGCAAGATCAAATAACATGCCATTTTCTGGGAGTGCCTTTTAAGTAATATTAAGATTCTGTTATTACTAACAACTAAACACTAATATTTGCCCTAACATGAGTTAGGTGCAGTTTGTGTTTATCTGTGTGTAACACATTTTGAAATACTTGGCTGTCCCAGCGTCACACAAGTCATAACTGGTGAAACTATTGAAAAAGCCATATGATTCCATACTAGTGTTCACTGGTGGACAGTTTAATGACATAACACATAATGTTTAATGATTTGTGAGTAATCCAGTAATGTCTACGGTCATTTCTGATAAATGCATAAAACTTACATGCATAGTGGTATTCCAAAAGTTCCTTATTGTCATCCCTTGTCTACTTATGCCTTCTTGTTCTAATAGCTGACTTTTCATCAGTGTGTCCTGGTTCCTCAACCCCTGATGAAGACCATGTCAGGTGAAGGGAAGTGGACTCAGAGGCATGGCTCGCTGTAGATGTGTAGAATATTTATTTAATGACAAAGTGAGTAATTAAGTAACGTAATGACTCCAACACTGGCTGCAACCATACCCTAGAATTAAATACATATTCTTTAAATAATGTTCCCTTTTAGAAAAAGTAGGATAATTTAAAAAAAAACATTTATTATAGGTCTGTCACGTAGAAAAAAACCTGTCTCTTTTCTGTGGTCTGTTATATAACATTAGGGGTGTTCGTGGCAATTAACTTTTTAATCGACTAAGCGGGTCAAGTAAGAAACACTTAAATATTAAGTTACATTTGAAAACTGTTTAACATCTGTGAAACTGGAAACTGGTTTCATTGTTTCACGTTTGGCTGTCAAGCCAAGGGGTGAGTTTTCACACCCCTAGAAGCAAACAACAACACCCACAAAAAAGTGCTTTGATATTCTCTGAAAGCAAACTTTCAGAAGAGAAACAGATAAAAGTGGTGATGAAACCACAGACAGCAAGGTGATGCACAAAGTGTTTGATTAGTTGTTACTCTTTTTCTGTATCTAATTACTCATCTTACATCTCTTACATTAAAACTGTATTGTTTTTCTTTTCAGTTTACAATTTCAATTCATTTGATTATTTATAACATCCAAAACCCAATTTAAAACAAAGTTAAATATAATGTATATGTCTTTAGTTATCAGTGTTTGCTCCACAATGAGAGCTGTTTCCTTACTGAAACCAGGTTCTGGGTTCAAACTTCCTGGTCGGTTTGCAGTTTTTATGTTTATTTCATATGTTTGTTAGTTTATTTTGTGGCTTCAGCCCTGCCATGATCCTGGCATATTAATTAAATTCTTTCACCCAATTACCCATTCAATTTAAAACACAACACAACAATTTACATTTAGGAATGATAAAAATGAATTAATTAATTTGTATAAGATACTTAAATAAATTTATACACATAGCATAATCGATGTGTTTCACATAGCAAATCAGTTATCTTTGCATTAACAAACTTTTCAGAATTATCTTGAATAAAGGATGTGGTTAGAAGCACTATAAATGTGTCAGCTTGACACGCCTACAATGAAGTGAACCGTTTTCCTGGCATCATGCACGGTCTGCAAATAATTCTGCTACTCAATGTTTTGATATGTCTCAAACAAGCTGGTATAAATTACAGTTTTTAGTCATTATTCTCCAAGCATTTCATATGGGCATTAGCATGTTTTTTTTTTCTTTGAAGCACGTGGAAGTGACATCATTGGTGGGGAGAAAGTCCCAAGGAAGTCAATGTTGTATATGGTCTCAGTGCAAAACAAAAGTGGTCATATATGTGGAGGATTTCTGATCACCGAAGACTTTGTTGTCACTGCTGCACACTGTGATAATGAGTAAGTATCAGTCTTCGTGTCATTTAACAGGTTTAGGAAATGTATTGAGTGCCTCTCAATAATCTTTGTTTCAGATACCCCACGCACGTTGTTCTCGGTAACCACAATCTCAACAAAGGCCAAAAAATAAGTATCATTAAAAAATTCAAGCCTAGATTCTATCTAAGTGTTTTACTGGGTGACGACATCATGCTGCTTAAAGTAAGTACAACAGTTTGAAGTGACATAGTTGAGTGATCTAATTATCTACGTTACATTACAGCATAAGAATTTTGAATGTTAACTTTGTGATTTGATTTTGTATCTCTTCAGCTTTCTAGAAAAGCTCAGCTAAGCGACATAGTAAAAATAATTCGACTTCCAACTGCTAAAATAAACCTAAATGAAAATGAAGTGTGCAAAGTGGCTGGATGGGGAATAACGGAAAATGGTACTCTAACCAATATACTGAGGGTGGTGAATGTGCCTGTCATTAACAAGAAAGTCTGTAAGAAGCAATATTCTGTCATAAATATACGTCTTCCCGCCAACGTTATCTGTGCAGGTGGCTACCCCACACACAAGGGATTCTGCCAGGTATGTTTTCTTCTTCTTCCTTTCACTGAAATTAATAACTGGTCTCTCATTGTCAAATGTATAAACACCTTAAAATTCTTCCTTTTCACAGGGTGATTCAGGTGGTCCTCTAGTGTGCGCAGGATTAGCTGTTGGTATTGTTTCTTTTAAAAAAGGCAAGTGTAACTACCCTGAAGCACCCAATGTTTATACAGACATCTCAAAATACCTCCTGTGGATCAATGCAATTCTGAAAAACCCAAATAGTTATTTGTAAAACTACAATTGTTTTTCTGCTGTATTGCTTCATTTTGCTGTCATTTTCTTTGTGTGACCAAAAACAGAAATAAAAATTGTATCTGCTAGTCCACGGTCTGGTTTTATTAGTAACAATATCAGAAGGGAAATATTTCATTAAAATAATAACAAGGGAGTCCAGAAAATAATTTGGTGTCACATGAAGAATAAGCAACATATAGTAGTATTAAGGTTATCACCATTACCATTTCAAGATGTTGCTGTTTTTCCATAAGATTAAAGTGACATCTTTTAGAGACCAGTATGTGTCACCACAGTAGTGACAGTACATCTACACTGCTACACTGACTGGAACTATTTCACAGAGTGAGAGTGAGATGTCAAATAATCAATAGTGAAAGCATTATTTTTGCAATATATTTGGCAGCTAATGAGAAACAAACTAAATACTAACGAATATTCAATGTGTACATGACTGCTGAGTGAGCAACAGCAATAACCGTAAAAGAGACACTCATGTAATCTACAATGATGGGTAGATAAGGTCAAAATGTTATTAGTATTGATGCCATCTAGTGGTGTACAGATTGATACCAATTTTTCCTATATAAAATACGTTCTAGAATCAATTCTCATATTAAAATATTGATATTAAAATAATTTGTGGTAAATTAGAAGTTTATGATTGACAGGAAAACAGTGGAAATTAGCTATATTATTGAGATTGTCTAAATGATTGGTAGGAACTACTATTTCTGCTTGTCATGGTGATATGAGAAATAAATGCATCACAGCTCACATAGTAATCAAATCTGGCAGTCATTTAATCTCTTATGCATATCACTAAAATAGTTTAGAAAAAGTACTGACTGCATCTTAAGGATGTAATTTTGCTGAAGGAGTAATGAGTTTTTTAAAATTTGTTCACAACAGTGCTCTAACTGTACATCACCAAGTTGATTAAAAGAATGTATAGAGCATTGTTGTAAACTAATTTTGTACTGTGGTAATTTGTACATCCACATGCTTTTAGAATGTTTATAGATATGGATGGTCCAGTTTTGGATCACTGGGTGGTTGTCATACTCCGAGAGCAGGCAGGACTCAAACGCCGACTCCGAATGCAGTTCTGTGAATTTATATACAATGATAGTAAGCCCCAGGGAAGGCCCAGGACACCCAGGACCAGAGATTATATCTCTCGGCTGGCCTTAGAACATCTGGGAAGGCCTTGGTGTTCCCCTGGACAAGCTGGAGGAGGTGGGCTTCTCTGCTAAGGCCGCTGCCCCCGCAACCCGGCCCCAGATAAGTAGAAGAAGATAAATGAATGAATGAATGAATAACCAGAGTAAACATAAAATGCTCTTTGTAAATGATTATTTTATTAAATAAAGAAGAATTGTTATCCAAATCTACCTGGTCCTGTGTGAAAATGAAAGTGCCCCTTTTGTTAAAAATAAATTAACTGTGATTAACCACATTTTTTAGTTTAGTTTCACTAAACACACTCAGGCCCAATTACTGGCAGACTGGGTAAATCAAGAACTCAGTTCAATAGAACCCATGTGACAAATCAAAGCAGGCTAAAAGAACTCAATAAACAACACTTCATACAGCAATCTAAAGAAACACTTGAGAAACAAAGTCACTGATAACTCTGTGACCAAAATTACTCCAAGCGCACATCCATGAATTATCCAGGTCACAAAAGTACCCAGAACAACATTAAAGAACCTCAGGCTTCACGTGTCTCAGTCAAGCTCAGTTCATGATTAAACAATAAAAAAAACTGGGCAAAAATGGCATCCATGGGACAGTTTAGGAGAAAACCATTGCTGACCAAAGAGACATTTGCTAAAACATATCTTGATGATCCCCAAGACTTGAAAGACTGGACAAATACTTTGTGGAATAATGAGACAAAAGTTTAAATTTTGGAAGGTGTGTGCACCATTACTCTCTGGCATAAAACAGTCAAAGTCAAAGTCAACTTTATTGTCAATTCTGCCACATGTACAGGACATACAGAGAATAGAAACTTCGTTACTCTCAATCCCTAGATAAAATAGAAAAAGAACATTTAAATATAAGAGTGATTAAAAATGCAAGTAAAATATTTTAAAGTAAAAATTAAATAATATAATACAATTTTACATATAACAAGAAAGCTATACAATATACAATATAAGGGTAAATGACATTGGGTGCAAACCAGGCAGAGTAGTGCAAATAAGCAAATAGTGCAAATGGAGATTTGGTAATGTACGGTATGAGATAGTGTAACACAAAGTCTTATGAGGTAAGCATTTCAAAAAAGAAAAATAATACAGAAAGTAAAATATGTTGTGGTTGTGTGACGATCTGGTTTGGCCTGCTTTGCACAAACATCAATATACACGTGCATAACACAAATAGGACCATGAAAATAGGTCATTACACAACTACAGAAACTGCCATGTTTGCTAACCGTACTGCTCTTCCGGATATCTTGATTGCTGCATTCCTGTTTTTCAGTCTGTTAGAAATGATCATGGAGCTTCTGCACGTGCGCTCCAACAAAACAGTGCTTTTAATTATATTTTGTGAGTTAGATGTATCAGGGATCCTGCACAAAGTACTTCTGTGTGTGTAGCTTGTATACATATATCTCCATGTACACGTGATAGCATTTAGTCTACATCACTCTGTTAATTAAGCTGGAGCTCGGAAAGAAAAGCGTCTGGACTTCCAGTTTCTTGAAGACGTTTCACCTCTCATCCAAAAAGCTTTTTCAGTTCTAAGAGCATAAAGAGTGATTCAAATGTTCTGTGAAGATATGAAATGAACGTTGAGAAGACAGGAAGTGAAAACAACCCCAAAAACCACAAACCACAGACAGAGTGCAAGGTAAAGCATAAAGTGGTCAACTATCTCCCTGAAAGATTTTTCACCCGACTTCCATGCATCATGCACGCTCTGCAAGGGTTTCTGCTCTTTCAAACTTTGACGCTTCTTAGACATAATGGTAAGCTTTTATCCATTTCTTACAGATGTGCAAAAGTGTGTTGCTTTTAAATTTTGCACATTTGCTTTCAGCACTGGGGAGTCAAATCATAAAAGGCAGAAAGGCTGAGAAAAAGCAGATGATGTATATGGCATCAGTGCAAGACAGCAATGGACATATATGTGGAGGTTTCCTTGTCAGTGAATATTTTGTAATGACTGCAGCGCACTGTGCTCCTAAGTAAGTAATCAAAACTCTTCATGCAACCTCAAATTCATCAAAACATAAACGTTCAATTTCTGTATTATCATTAATGTAGGAATCCTACAAGTGTTGTTCTGGGCACTCACAATCTCAAAAAGGTTGATGACACAATGAGATATGATGTGAAGATGTGCAAACATTCTTTTAAGGATGTTCTATCTGGAAATGATATCATGCTTCTCAAAGTAAGTAGATAACTCCTGAATCTCATAGACATGCATCTCTTAGGTCCTGTATCAGGTTTTTGCTGCATATACTTACATGACTTCCTGATATTATTTATCTGTTATGTTGATGCTATATAGATGGATTTTGTCTTTTGTTTTTGTTTTAGCCAAGTGTTTGGCTAGTAGCTGTTTGACAGTCACCATGTTGGTGCACAAATACCATTTTATGCCTGTCAAACTGCATTATTCTCGTCACTGTTCAAAAAGAACTCTAAAAACCTGAAATGTTCTGAAAATAGTGAGGTATAAGAACTGGATATGAAATGAATTTTATGCATTTCAGCAAGCCATGTGTGAAGCCTGGCTCCTTGGAAGCAAACTATAAAGAAATAAGTGGTGCCTCAACACTTTTACACAATACTGTAGTTTATTTTAAGTAACTAGCCCAGGATGCATTACTCATGGGAAAGCACATGAAAGAAAGAAAGTTCCTTATTGCTTGCCTTTTGCAATATATGTGATACAAAACAAACATGTTTTTATTTACTTTAACAATGTGTTGCACATTAATAGGTATACTACATGTTAGTGATGATTATGTATTGTAGTACATATTGGTTATTCAACTGACCAGCTACACATGTGGACACTCTGTTATGGTTTGGATTTAAACCCTATTAAATTTGCCTTAAGTATTCTCTTTTCTATCTCATTCCTTATTTTCTGCCACTAGCTGTCCAGGAAAGCTCGCCTGGAAGGAAACAAAGTTATTAAGCCAATTAAACTTCCACATCCAAAAATTAATCTAAAGGAAAACAAAACCTGCAGTGTAGCTGGATGGGGGGCCATAAAAAGTAACGGTGAAAGTGTTGACGAGCTGCAAGTGGTGGATGTCCCCATCATTAACAAGGACAGGTGTCAGAGTGTTTGGCAGAATATGCTTCCGGCTAAAGTTATTTGTGCAGGTGGATACTTTAAAAACAAAGGAATCTGTCAGGTAACTTTTTTTCTATCTACAACCTATGATATTAAAAAAAGATTGATGATTGATGGGCAAATCAAATAATAATATTTCCTCCTCACAGGGTGACTCTGGTGGCCCTCTGGTGTGTGACAATTTGGCAGTTGGTGTCGTTTCCTTTAACAACTACAAAATCTGTGACTATCCGAATGTCCCCAACGTTTATACAGACATATCAAAATTCCTTTCTTGGATCAAACCCATTCTTAAGAAAAAGAAATGCTACTAATCTCTGGCTCTCTTCCACAGTGCATCTTGTGTCCTACCTTCCTTCCCTGGGCTCCAACCAGTCATGATCATTTTGTTAGATCTCAATGAGAGTTTTTGCTGTAATCAGAGCTAGATTTTCACCATTAGGGGGCAGCGTTCAATTAACTTTTCACCTCTGTCAGAAACAAGAAAATGGAGAGTTTGGTGTGAGATCAGAATAGTGTGTGTGGTGAGAACCATTTACTTACTGAAAGAAGGTTCTGGGTTTAAAGTTCCTTGTTGGCCAAGGTTTTCTCCCATAGTTTACCGACGCACTTGTTTGCTTAATTGATGATTTTAGATTTTACAGTGAATGGTTTTCTGTCTCCTTGTGTTACGCCTGCAAACAACTTGCAGGCTGTCCAGGATGTACCTTCCCTCTCACACTATGATAGCCAACTCTTCCTTCTTGACACCAATCAACAGCACGTCCAGTCTGTGAGATTACTGTTCATGTTTCCATATGAATATCATTTAAATTCATTTCATGAAGTGAAATGTAATCCTGAGTCAAGATGTTCTGTTACATTGTCTGGTGTCAGGAATGATTAAATCTCTTTAAGCATTTTGGCATTACAGTGAGTCCAAAAGCAAAAAAAATAAAACCTGAAGCTTGAAACTGTATTTTCTCTTACTCATGTCGTTTTCTAAACTTTTTTGGGGAACTTTGCTGTGGGAACATCCAAGGAACAGGCCAAAGGCTTTAGTTTTTTCCACTTTAAAAAGCAAAACATTGCTATAGATACAAAAAGAAAATTGCTTCAACCTAAGACCCGTGACGATAGCCAAAAAAAAAGTCTCAGAAAACATGGATCACATATGAGCCAAAATATAAAATGCCCTAATACTAAAACCATGCATATATGAATTCGGTATCTCAGTAATGTTTTAGTTCTGCACGCAGAACATGCAATATGTCTAACACCTTGTGAATATGCATGTATCTGCATTTGATGCTGTACTTGTGGCTGTTTGTCTAAAGCAAGTTTTTTTAGTCAGCAAAATTTTCTAGGAATTTATACATGTTCAATCAGATTGAAAGATGGGAGATAATATGACTCTTATCTGCTATATGCTATGGAGTAAATGTAACTGCACTAGTTATTAGCAAGCCATTGTTGTTTTAGCCAGTGTGAATGCAGTGTTTTCATCTCCGTGAGAATGCTGACATTATGACCGGTATCTGGTGACTGTGGTTTCTTTGATTCAAAAACACTTTATTACACTAATCACATGTGTTTTGGTAGCTTTGGCCTATGCAAATGAATAATGTTGTTTCTTCTTATGCTCTTCATTTGAAAAAGTTGTCCATTTAAAATTAAGTTGTGATAGTAAACATTTTCTTTGAAGGTAAAAGGCGAGGTAAGAACTAAGAACATTCACTTTCTGATCTGATATCCAAGCTAGCCTGAAAATGTCTCTTCTGAGAAGTGATGTAAAAAAGAGAAGGCTCGTTAAAAACAACTTTTTTTACACCAATGTGTAAAAAAAAAAGTCAAAAACATCTTCTTCTGTTCCGCTATCGGTTTCTCTACTTAATCAATCTGCTGATTAACTCATCTGCTTATCAAAGGAACAGAAGCTGATTTTTTAAGACTGAAGAACACACTTAGATGTGGGCAGATCTTCGTGTCAGCCGGATAATGTACTCAGCCTCAATCTCACCATATCACCGACAGTGCCATTCTGTTTTATTCACAGCTTGTAAATAAACGTATTAAACCTTTCCCAATGCTCAGGATGTGGGTCCATCCTTATGACAAAGTTACAGTGTGTAAAAACTTCACCTCTGGATGTCTGTTTACTTAATCTCTCAAAATTCCAGTGCATAATTTTATCTATGGTGGTTGCTGTAGGACAAACGTTTTAAACAGTCAAGAAAGAACAAAAACATTTAATATAGGATACATGCCAGAAATCCTTCCCATCATCTTTTCCTGACCTCTTGTCCTTGAGCTGGGTACGAGAATTAATAAGAACTTGGGAAAAGAGAAGAACGGTGAGCTGAGAATCTGAATGACCTTACACAAGTCTCCTTAACAAGGGATACAGCCTTAAGAGATTCAGCATGTGGACAAGGGTGACAAGAGTGAAATCAGTTCTTATCTAAGAATGACAATTATGGATGACATTTGGATGAGGTAAGGTAATGACTTAGCATTTGACATGGACTTTTTAAATTCAGAAATACAGACCTCTGCTGAAAGCTTTATCAGACATTTCAGTGAGCTAAATTGTTGAATAGCATCTTCTAATGGCTGAACGGCAGACACTCTGTCCACAGGCTAATGAGATTTGAAGTATACAGCAATAGATTATATGCATCATGTACTACAGCTAAAGATTTTATAGGAAAACAAATGCAAAATAATAATATAGTCAGACTAGTAGTACAAAGACTAAATGCATGAGAAATCAGCAAATGTGTGTGCAAAGAACAGTTTACGTACATGTTCTACAAGCAATAGCTTATCTGGATCCTGTAGTGTCTGCGGTTCATCTAGTTTGCTGCAGATCTCAAAGATAATGCCATTCAGCTGTGTCAAGCCTGGCATCTGCCTTCTTTACTTGTGAGTATAGTTAAACTACAGGTCAATCAATGTATGTGAAAAACCAGAGGAAAGAAAATCCAAAAATCTTGGAATAAACAACTTTTAAACACATTATAGTTTGCTTCCACATATGTCTATATGTTGCCAGTACACACTATACTATAAGGCTTTTGTAATGTTTTCAACCATTACATAACCAAGATAACCTTGAAGACCTTGGTGGATGCAAAATTTATTGTTGACTTGACTCCAATGACGTGCATTGCTTCCGTTAAGTCATATCTTAGCCATTTATGTGTAAATGGAAAACCAATGAGTCTGATGATAGAACTGAAGCAGGAAACTGGTTTCTGTGCTTCGTCATTGAAAGATGCAGAGAATAAGAGAAAAAAGCAAAGAAGAAAGTCACAAAAGTCACTGGCAATGATGTATAGACCAAAATAGCCACTTAATCATACTGACAAAGTTTGATTTCCACAGTAAAGTCTTTTCATCTGAGTTTCCACTCATTAAAAGTATCCAAAGTCACTTGATTTGTACCTACAGTTGACCAGGAGGCCAAAAAGGATATTGAATGAAACAAATCGGGAGGCCTAAAGTGTCTTAAATTTCAAATGTTAAACTAAAGATAAGCAGCAAATAATGATGGACGAGCATGTCTGTCCTTCAGACTGATGTGGCACTATGATTATGATCATGCAACACAAGTGTGCAAACTTACCTTGAACAAAGGATGTGGTTAGAAATAAAAATATTGTAGATAATAATCATACTTACCAGCAAAACAGACTGTTTTGCAAAAGGTTCATCTTTTGTGTTTCGAGTGAACACAAAGAAAAACAGGAGCATTAGAGACCAAAACAAAGAACTAACAGTTCAGGAGGCCAAAAGTGTGGCCACTGGCGAAGACAGAGCAATTTTGGAAGCTGACCAGGAGGCCAGCTATGAAGGCGGAGCAGATCTGGGTCTGGAGGCTGACAATGATGACAAAAACCATCGGGCGACAGGACTGGAGGCCAATGGTGGCCGCAAAGATTGCACCCCTCGGGAGGTCAACGGAGACCCTTGAGCGAAGCAAGTCCAGACTGTGCAGTGACCACTGACTCAAGTGGAGTCCAGACCACTGGCTTGGGCGAAGCAGGACCAGACAGTACGGAAACCTATGACGCAACAGGACCAGACGGTGCAGGCTGGGGGTGTGTGTGGCACAAAGCAGGTTCAGGCTGCCCTTCAGACTTGTGCTGAAAGGGAACCAGTGGCTTGAGTTCAGGTTCTGTTGATGTAAAGCAGTGCAGAAGATGTCAAAAGTCTCAGAAACTTTGGACAGAATATGAGCCAAAATAAAATAATGAAAAATAATGCAAACAATAAATAAATATCAATAGAGTCTTGCAGTTTTAACCCACATGCAATATGTATAAAACTTTGTATATATATGTGTGTATCTGTATTATTATTAATATTATTTTTTATTATGCTGTATTTCTTTGATGTGCATGTGGTTGTTTGTTGAAAGTCAGACTTATCAGCAACATTTTATAGCCAGTTAAACTTGATGTGTTCAGTTAGCATGTTAACAGATGAGCGATAATGCTCGACTCTTATCTATATGTATCAGTTCCTGTTTTACTTATTAATAGCGTGAATGCAGTAGTTTTATTGCTGTAACTGACAACAATGAAATTCATAAATCTGGTAATTGTGATTTCCCTGATTGAAAAACAATTCATCACAGAATTCAAATGTAGTTCAGCAGCTTTGATCTATTCCAGTGAATAATGGTGGGTTTTTTTTAGTTATTTGTTTAGGAAAATCCTCAATATAAATACCAGTTGTGATTGAATTGAAAGTCCTTATTGTCATTATACAAATTATAACAAGATTTAAAACAGCTCCATAGTGCACATGTGCTTAGCGCATTCTAAAAATCTATACAATAATATAACAATAAATATAATATAAATACACAGCACCAAGTAACACAAACAGACCGCCAGAGAACGATGATACAGTCAGTGCAGATACTGAAGTGCAAATTACGTTTGTGCAAGTTTTAGTTGAGTATGGTGATATCTTTGGGGAAGAAGCTATCCCTGAGTCTGTTTGTTCTGGCCTGTAAGGATCTGAAGCGCCTGCCAGAGGGTAGTAGGTTAAAAAGATGGTAGCCGGGGTGGGTATTGCCCTTCAAGATGTTTCTGGCCCTGCTGAGACAGCGGGAGTTATAGATGGCAGACAAGGATGATTTTTTGCGCTGTGTTTACCACCCTCTGCAGTCTCTTCCTGTCTGCAGCTGGCATGCCACACTGTCACTGCATAGGTGAGCAGGCTCTCGATGGTGGATCTGTAGAAGGTCACCAGCAGCAGGGTGTTTAGTTGCTCTTGTGATGGTATAGTATCCACAAAGTTAAAACTCAGTTAAAAAATATTGTTTTGCAAAGGTGAGACTTTAAAAAGGTATCATAATTACACTGTTTCTGTATTGTGTTACACTTTCACTTTCTGAGCTGACATGTAAGCTTGCCTGGGAAAAAAAGCACGCAAAATTTGGCTCCTTAAAAAAGATGTTTGATCAGCATTTGGTCATCGGATGTAAGGGTTTTTTTTTTTCTTGGTTTTACGCATCCATAATAAAACACAAAAAAGACATTCGCAACATTTCTCACATTTCTCAAAGTGGGGGTGGCCTGGGTGGGTGAAAAGGATGTGGTTCAAAGTCAAAATGAGAGTGATTATTATCATACTTACCAACAAGGCAAAACGCCCTATAAAAAGGTCTCCTTGATGCTCCTACCAGAAACAGTTCACCGTTTGGCTAACATCATGCACGGTCTGCAAAAACTTCTACTGTTCCATCTTCTTGCATGCCTCGGTAAGAACTGCAAGTCTTTGTTATCAATTTCCAACCATTTGTTGGGACATTAACTTAATTTTGGTTTTACTTTTTTAGGGCATGGAAGTGATATTATACATGGGGAAAAGGCAGCAAAGAACTCAATGCTTTATATGGCCTCAGTGCAGAACAAACATGGTCATATATGCGGAGGATTTCTCATCGCTGAAGACTTTGTGGTCACTGCTGCACACTGTGACGATGAGTAAGTAAGTTGTAAGTAATCCAACGTCTTTTGTGGTCAGTACGCTTTTATAAAATGTACTGACCAAGTCTCATTGATTACTTCTTCAGGAACCTTACACACGTTGTTCTTGGAAGCCACAATCTCAACGACCATCATGAAAAAATAGAGATTAAAAAATCCATCAAGTTTGAAAATTATAGAAATGTTCAATATGGTGATGACATCATGCTCCTTAAAGTAAGTACATATTCATAGTTGTAACAGTTTCAAATGAATTATAAGACCCTATATTTGTGGCGTTATAATTCAAATTACATCACAGCAAAAGAGTTACTGGATGAAAACAGACATTTCTAATTTTCCCTTCATGTTGTGTGTCTTCAGTTATCTGGGAAAGTTCAACACAAAGCACAGATAATTCAGCTTCCACATGCTGAAATAAGACTACAAGAAAATGAAGTGTGCCAGGTGGCTGGATGGGGTTTCACTGAAAATTACACTCTACCTAATGAGCTGAGAGTGGTGAATGTTTCTGTCATTCAACATCAAATCTGTAAGAAAAACTGGCCTGATCTTCCAGACAACGTTATCTGTGCAGGTGGCTATCGAACAAATAAAGGATTCTGTCAGGTATGTTTTCTGTCCTTTCAATATATACTAATTAGGTTTTGCAAAATATATAAAACACTTAATATAAACTGACAAAATTAAAATATGTCCTCCTCACAGGGAGATTCCGGTGGTCCTCTGGTCTGCAACGGGTTCGCAGTTGGTGTTGTTTCTTTCAACAAATATTTAAACTGCAAATACCCAGATGTACCCAATGTCTATACGGACATCTCAAAATACCGTCAATGGATCGACAAGATTCTCAGAGGTGTAATTTAAGCATTCCTGATTGCTCTGTCGATGTAACCAAAAGTGAAAATTAAAAAGATTCTGCTACTTCGCTCTGTCAAACTGACCTAATTGAATTTAAAGCTCCTTATCACTTTATTCTGTCACCATGGATTCTTTCAATTACAGCAAGTGTTGATGTTCAAGTTATCTTTTATTACAATGTTCTAAATGTATTTTATGACCATGGGCTGTAGATAACTTGTAACTTTATATGTTTCTGTGCTTGTAATTCTGCTGACGTGCTGTCTGTACTGTTGTTTGACCCCCAAAGTTAAATAAGCAAATGAAAACAGCATGGTTGTGTGCACCTTATTTTATTTCAGATTTCCACAACAAGCTTGGTGTCAAAAATAGAATCCCAAGCCTGTTTGTATTCAGGGTCTATAGGAGACTTGAGCATGCTAGATAAAATTAGACAATTATGAGCATGGCTAACACATCTGGTAAAGAAACCCCCAGTGAACAGGAAGCTTGCATGTTTACGAATGGGGTTTATGGGAAAAATATGGAAATTGAGCTATCAGCGTTTGGGTAAAACATTTCCACAAAGAGGAACATTGAGCTTGACGCAGCTAATAGATCATAAATCATAAAGTAAAAGAAAAAAAGCCAAGAAATAATTAAAAGAGTAATAAATAAACAAAAGTGTAATCACAAGTTGTGAAACACAAAAAGGGGAAATGACACCTGATTTAATTTTTTTCACTATCAATTGGGAAGCACTCAAGTACTCCTGTTAATTCCAGTGCTCCTCCTACATCTGAATAATTCCCTGAAGGTGTACAAACGAGTATTAGAGCCACAATAAGAAAAAATAATTGAGAAAAAAGTTGAAATAGTATTTCAAGAAAAAAGTTTAAATGTGGAGACTACAGATTACAAACTGCCATGGTTGCTATATCCTCTGAGTGAAATTGTACTTCAGAATCGGTTTTGGTAACAGGAAGGAAATGATTTCTCTATTAGCATGTAAACACAATGTGGTGATCAGTATAAGAACATTGATAAGATGGTGCAGAAAACTGCATCTGGATGGAAAAACACACAATTGTTGAAGAATGAATTTGCACACAAGAAAATGGCTTGTAATGGACAGACAGAAAGGTTATCGATAGTTACATCGATAAATGCAAGGGGATGTATGCTGGATGACAAAACGGCTGATCAATTTGTTTCAATAACTCGCCTAAACAAGGCATTTTATAGAGGGTATAGCAGCCGTAGCAGTATGTCTTTGGACAACAAGGGTAATCCTCACATTTCAACCTTTTTTTTTTTTTCGAAATACATTTTTGACTCTAATCTCAAAATTCTGACTTTATTCTCAAAATAATCAAAGGCATTTTTTCTTAATGTTGTTCTAATATCTAGTGAAAATGTGCATAGTAATGAGGCCTAAACAACACAGACTGTATCTATATAACACAGAGACCATCTATGCTCACAGTCATCCTCTCTCTGAATTCAAACCTCATAGCTTTGCATCCAGACCTCAGTCATTTGCACACTCATGTGTCATCTGATTGCAGTCAACATGTCAAGATATTTATCAGGTAAAAAAAACAAAACTAAAGATTTCTTCCCATTTGTGTAAACCTATGGCTCTCCAAAAATTACTTTTCACTGACTTGCTGTATGAATCTTTCTTCTGAGTCTAAAATAATACCTTTCCAATCAAATGTTTGCATTTCCAATACATCTATACAAGGAAGATTAAAATCACTTTCACCTCTCCCCACTGCATTCTCAAAATGGCTTCTGGCTAGTGTCTGTCTTATTATATTGAAATTGCAAATCTTTTCATACAATTTCCAGAAAACCATCCCACTTTCCAAAGTGAAAACTCTTTTTATAAGTATGCAGTTCACAGAATTGATGAAGCCATGTAAGAACTATGTCTTTGCTACCTGGTGTGGGACTGTGAGCTGCTGATTCGATTTCAATTCAATTTCATTTAAGCAGCACCAAACAACAACAACAGTTGCCTCAAGGCGCTTTATATTGTAAGGTAGACCCTACAATAATGCATGAGGGCCAGCCATCTGCCGTGACCTTGGGGTGAGGGGGAGGAAGACAGGATGAAAGACATGCTGTGGAAGAGGGACACAGATTGATAACAAGTGTGATTCAATGCAGAGAGGTCTATTAATACATAGTGAGTGAGAAAGGTGACTGAAGAAGAAATACTCATGCATCATGGGAATTCCCCAGCAGCCTACACCTATTGCAGCATAGCTAAGGGAGGATTCAGGGTCACCCCTGAATCCTCAAATGGACTGATTAAATGGCCTGTAGCAACGGGCCAAACACCCCATACTCCCGGAGCACCTCCCACAGGAGGTGTCCCCAGTTTCCCTCGGAATGCTGTTGAAGCTCTGCCGGAATTGTGCGTTGAAGATCTTGTAGACTGGGGCCTCTGTCAGGCGTTCCCAGCGTACCCTCACTATATATTTAAGCGCGCCAGGTCTGTCCAGCGTCCTCACCTGACAGCCGATCCAACTCACCACCAGGTGCTGATCAGTTGACAGCTCATCCCCTCTCTTTACCCAAGTGTCCAGAAAATATGGCCGCAGGTCTGGTGATACGATTATAAAATCGATCATCAACGTGCGGCCTAGAGCATCCTGGTGATGCGTGCGCTTACACTCTTATGTTCGAACTTGCTTTTCCATATGGCTAGACTGTGGCTTGCACAGAAGTCTAAAAACAAAACACCGCTCGGATCAGATCCGGGAGGCCATTCCTGCCGATCACACCCCTCCAGGTCTCACTGTCATTGCCCACATGAGCATTGATGTCTGCCAGCAGGACAACAGAGTTCCCAGGCAGATCACCCTCCAGCACGCCACACAGGGACTCCAAGAAGGCTGGGTACTCTGGACCTCCATTCAGTGCACAAGCGCAGATGACAGTCAGGGCCTGTTCCCCAACCTGAAGGCCCAGGGAACAAACCCTCTCGTAAAGGCAGCAAGCCGAGGGGATAATAGGATACCCACCCCAGCCCGCTGCCTTTCACCAGGGGCAAATCCAGACTGAGACAGAGTCCACCCTCTATCCAGGAGACTGGCTAGAGAGCCCAAGCCGTGGTTTGAGGTGAGCCCGACTATATCTAGCCGGCACACCCCGAAAAAGGGACATGGGCCCATTCTCCTGCAGGCCCACCACCCACAGGAGGCTCCGTAGAGATCAGGTGCCGGGCAGCGGCCATGAGCAGAGACCCTGGTGGACTGATCCCCAGCTACCAAGACTGGCAATTGGGACAGGGAATCTCATTTCTCTGGTGGGGAAGGAGTGCGTGAGCTTAAGAGGTACTGGCTAGATATAGTCAGAGAGAGAATCAAGTTGAGAACTGTCTTGTTATTGGCTTGGTGCATTATTTGATTAAAGCCTACTTTTTTTCCAAACGTTTTCATTAAAAATAAGGAACGCTAGATAAATGTGTTACTCTTTATTTATTAGGAACACTTTTTGTCTAAAACATTTTCTTGTTAAAATCAAAATTTAATTGTAAGAATGTATCTGAATATATTTACAAATGTACAATTATAACAAATGCACGATTGTACATTTGTTATAATTGCACAATGCAAATAAATACAAATATTTACAAAAAATTAACTGGAAACAGTTGGACCAATGCACACCTCATGCAGATACGAATTTATAGCTGCAATAGAATTTTGAGCAAAAAAAACACCCCGATCAATGTTGAAGCTACAGTTAATAACGAAGGTTTGCATCTTTTCGCTGTAACATATGAAATGTATCACAATAACATCTATTTGCTACCTATTAAAGGTCTTTATTATAGCTTCGCCATCGCTTACGGCCATACCACCCTGAACACGCCCGATCTCGTCTGATCTCGGAAGCTAAGCAGGGTCGGGCCTGCTCAGTACTTGGATGGGAGACCGCCTGGGAATACCAGGTGCTGTAAGCTTTTTCGCTTCTACACACAAACGGCAGAGGCCGCTGCTGCTCAATCAGTGGAGACCGCTTCAGTAATTACTCACCGATAACATTTCTAAAAATTGGAAAATGCTGACTTTTAAAAGCTTCGTAACAGGTTTCTTCAGGCCGGTTCTCTGGTTGTGAAAATCCAGCGACAAAAAGGATCCTCATTATTTCCTAGAGAACACTGAACAAATGTGTTTTTCCTTTTTAGATCTATAGTTTATTCATTTGACCTACATTTGGTATGACATTTTAAAGAGTTTTACCTTTGTGACTTCGAAATATTATCTTATATATTATACTTAAAGATTTTATCTAAAAATATACGTATTTAACTTTATTATAATGATTTTATTTCAGACAATGTGATGTAACTTGATACAAATAGTTGTTTTCTTTCTGACAGAACAGGAAGCATCAACTTCATAGTAGCTATTTGCATAATTAAGACATCAACTATAAGTGTTCCCTAAATTTCCTGCACACATGAAGAATTCCCATTCCTCATATGTGCCATGTTGTCTGCAAACCTGACAGTTCAAAAAATCCTGTGTTGATTAAGGATGGCGGTTATTTCCTGAAACAGAGAGCACTTGCATTAGATAACTACAGAGCACTGCTTCTTTAATGAGCATTTTGATTATTTGCATTTAGTGTTCACTGATATTATGCTCATTAAAGGGGGGATCCAGCAGTGTTGGGACTAACGCGTTATTAAGTAACGCGTTACAGTAACTACGTTATTATTGTGGTAACGAGCACGGTAAATAGTTATTATGCCAAAATCAGGAACGCGTTAGTCGTTACTGGGATTTAGATAGGCTCGTTACTCGTTACTTCGTGTGGTGGCTATCGCGGAGCTTCCACAGATTCA